>NW_026262467.1:0-41657 GCF_009764475.1 Pristis pectinata
AAAATCAAGTTGTTTTCAACAAGTTGCTATGTAGTTATGTGTAGAAAGTGGAAAATGAGAGAATTGATTCTTTATCTTTTGAAAACGCTGTTTCAGACAATTTGGAAATATTGTGTCAAAATTCCACTTAACTACTCAGAGTTAAGTTGTACAATCAAGTCAACGTTACCAAACTACTCAGCATCATGAAATGCATAAAATGAAATTGTTTTCCACAAGTTACTATGTGGTTATTTGTGGAAAATATCAAATGAAACAATTGATACTTTCTCCATTGAAAACGTTGTTTAACATAGTTTAAGTGTATAAAGTGGTAAATGAAAGAACTGATGCTTTGTTCGTCCAAAACGCATTTTTAGCTAGTTGAGAAGTGTTTGATACATTTGCTTTTAAGTGCTCAGGTTGAAGTTGAACAATCAAATAAAAGCTACCAAACTACTCAGCATCTTGAATTACGCAATATATAGTTGTTTTCCACAAGTTGCTACATAGTTTAAGTGTACAAAGTGGCAAATGAAAGAATTCATTCTTTTCCATTGAAAACGCTGTTTCAGACAATTTGGACGTTCCGTATTACATTTGCACTTAACTGCTCAGGGTTAAGTTCTGCGATCAAATAAATGTTACCAAACTACTCAGAATTATAAAAGACATGAAATAAAGTAGTTTTCCAATAGTTGCAATGTAGATATGTGCAGAAAGTTAGAAATGAAAGAACTGATGCTTTCTCCATCCAAAACACTGTTTCAACCGGTTTGGAAGTTTTCTGATACATTGCACAGGGGGAAGTTGTAGAATCATTTAAATGTTACGAAACTACTCAGCATCATGAAATACATTACATAAAGTTGTTTTTTCTCCACCTACTGCATAGGTGAATTGTATAAACTGGGAAATGAATGAATTGATGCTTTCTCCATCCAAAACGCAGTTTCAGCGAGTTGAGAAGTTTTTGATATATTTGCTTTCACGTTCTCAGGTTTAAGTTGAACAATCAAATAAATGCTACCAAAGTAATGAGCATCATGAAATACATAAAGTAAAGTTGTTTATCACATGTTACTATGTGGTGATGTGTGGAAAGTGGCTAATGAAAGAATTGATTCTTTTCAATTGAAAATGCTGTTTCAGACAATTTGGACGTTTTGTGATACATTTGCACTTAACTGCTCAGGGTTAAGTTGTACAATCCAATACATGTCACCAAACTACTCATCATCTTGAAATACGCAATATAAAGTTGTTTTCAACAAGTTGCTACATAGGTTAAGGGTATAAAGTGGCATTAGTATGAATTGATGCTTCCTCCATTGAAAACGCTGTTTCAGACAATTTGGAAAGTTTGGTGATACATTTGCACTTAACTGCGCATTGTTAAGTTGTACAATCACATAAATGTTACCACGGTATTCAGCATGATGATATACATAACATAAAGTTGTTTTCAACAAGTGGCTATGTAGATATGTGCAGAAAGTGGCAAATGAAAAATTGATTCTTTTCCATTGAAAACGCTGTTTCAGACAATTTGGAAGTTTTGTGATTCTTTTGCACTTAACTACTCAGGGTTAATCTCTACAATCAAATCAATTTACCCAACTACTCAGCATCATGAAATACAATAAATAAAGTATTTTTCCACAGGTGGCCATGCAGATATGTGCAGAAAGTGGCAAATTAAAGAACTGATGGTTTTTCCATTCAAAACGCTGTTTCAGTGAGTTGAGAAGTTATGGATACATTTGCATTTAGCTGCTCAGGTTTAAGTTCTACAATCCAATAAATGTTACCAAAAACTCCTCATCTTGAAATACCCAACATGAAGTTGCTTTCAACAAGTTGCTACATAGGTCAAGGGTATAAAGTGGCAGATGAAAGAATTGATACTTCCTCCATTCAAAACGCTGTTTCAGCCAATTTGGAAGTTCTGTGACACATGTGCATTTTGCTGCTCAGGGTTAAGTTGTCGAATCAAATACATGTTACCAAACTACTTAGCATCCTGAAATACATAAAATAAAGTTGTTTCCTCAAGTTATTATGTAGTTATGTGTGGAAAGTGCAAAATGAAAGAATTGATAATTTCTTCATTCAAAACGCTGTTTCAGACAATTTGGAAGTTTTTTGATACATTTGCTCTTAACAGCTCAGATTTAATTTGTACATTCAAATAATCGTTACAATCTACTCAGCATCATGGAATACATGAAATAAAGTAGTTATCAACAAGTTCCTATGTAGATATGCGCAGAAAGTGGCAAATGAAAGAATTGATGCTCTCTCCATCCAGAACGCTGTTTCAACCAATTTGGAAGTGTTGTGATACAATTGCATTTAACTTCTAAACGTTAAGCTGTACCATTAAATAAATGTTAGCAGACTACTCAGCATCTTGAAATGGGCAACGTAAAGTTGTTTCCAAGAAGTTGTTACATAGGTTATGTGTATAAAGTGGCAAATGAAAGAATTGATGCTTTCTCCATTGAAAAAGCTGTCTCAGACATTTGCGATACATTTGCACTTAACTGCGCAGGGTTAAGTTCTGCAATCCAATAAATGTTACCAAACTACTCAGCATCATGAAATACATAACATTAAGTTGTTTTCCACAAGTGGCTATGTAGATATGTGCAGAAAGTGGCGAATGAATGAACTGATGCTTCTCCGTCCAATATGCTGTTTTAGCGAGTTGAGACGTTTTTGATACATTTGCTTTTAACTGCACAGGTTTAAGTTGAACAATCAAATAAAGGCTACCAAACTACTGATAATCTTGCAATACGGAACAGAAAGGTGTTTAAAACAAGTTCCTACATAGTTTAAGTGTAGAAAGTGGCAAATGAAAGAATTAATGCTTTCTACATTGAAAATGCTGTTTCAGACATTTCCGAAGTTTTGTGATACACTGGCATTTAACTGCGCAGGGTTAAGTTGTACAATCAAATAAATGTTACCAAACTACTCAGCATCCTGAAATACATAACAAAAGTTGTTCTTCCACAACTGGCTATGTAGATATATGCAGAAAGTGGCTACAGAAAGAATTGATTCTTTTCCATTGAAAACGCTGTTTCAGACAATTTGGAAGTTTTGCGATCCATTTGCACTTAACTACTCAGGGTTAAGATGTAGAATGAAATAAATGTTACCAAACTACTTAGCATCCTGAAATACATAAAACAAAGTTGTTTTCCTAATGTTGCTATGCAGTTATGTGTAGAATTTGGAAAATGAAAGAATTGATTCTATCTCCATTGAAAACGCTGTTTCAGACAAATTGGAAGTTTTTTGATACATTTGCTCTTAACAGCTCAGGTTCAACTTGTACAATCAAATAATTGTTACAAACTACTCAGGATCACGAAATACATGAAATAAAGTAGTTTTCCACAAATTCCTATGTAGATATGCGCATAAAGTGGCAAATGAAAGAATTGATGCTTACTCCATTGAAAACGCTGTTTCAGACATTTCTGTGGTTTTGTGATATATTTGTATTTAACTATGCAGGGTTAACTAGTACAATCAAAACATTTTGACAAACTACTCAGCATCATGAAATACATCAAATAAAGTATTTTTCCACAAGTTGCTACATAGCTTAAGTGGATAAAGTGGTAAATGAAAAAACTGATGTTTTCTCCATCCTAAACTCTGTTTTAGCGAGTTGAGAAGTTTTTGATAGTTTGCTTTTCAGTGCTCAGGTTTAAGTTGAACGATCAAATAAATGCTACCAAACTACTTTGCATAATGAAATACATAAAATAAATTTCGTTTCCACAAGTTACTATGTGGTTATGTGTAGAAAGTAGCAATGAAGGAATTGATTCTTTCTCCATTCAAAACGCTGTTTCAGACAATTTGGAAGTATTGTGATACACTTGAACTTAACTCCTCAGGGTTAAGTTAAACAATCAAATAGATGTTACCAAACCACTCAGCATCATGAAATACAAAAGTAAAGTATTTTTGGGCAGGTTGCTATGTAGATAAGTGCAGAAAGTGGCAAATTAAAGACCTGTAGGTTTCTCCATTCAAAACGATGTCTCAACGAGTTGAGAAATTATGGATACATTTGCATTTAACTGCTCAGTTTTAAGTTGTGCAATCCAATAAATGTGACCAAACTGCACAGCATCTTCAATTACGCATCATGAAGTTGTTTTCAACAAGTTGCTACATAGGTTGAGAGTTAAAGTGGCAATGAAAGAATTGATGGTTTCTCCTTCCTAAACGCTGTTTCAACCGGTTTGGAAGTTTTCTGATACATTTGCACTTAACTGCACATGGCTAAGTTGTACAATCATTAAAATGTTACCAGAGTTGTCAGCATGATGAAATTCATTGAAAAAAAGTTGTTTTCAACATGTTAATAGATAGGTCAAGTGTCAAAAGTGGCAAACGAATGAATAGCTTCTTTCTCCTTTGAAAACGCTGTTTCAGACATCTCCGAAGTTTTGTGATACATTTGCATTTAGCTGCGTAGGGTTCAGTTGTACAATCAAATAAACGTTACCAAACTATTCAGCATCATGAAATGCATAAAATCAAGTAGTTTTCCACAACTTACTATGTGGTTATGTGTAGAAAGTAGCAAATGAAGGAATTGTTTCTTTCTCCATTGAAAACGCTGTATCAGATAATTTGGAAGGTTTGTGATACATTTGCACTTGACTGCTCATGGTTAAGTTGTACAAACAAATAAATGTCACCAAACTACTCAGCATCATGGCCGACAAGAAATAAAGTATTTTTCCACAGGTTCCCATTTAGATATGGGCAGATAGTGGCAAATTAAAGACCGGATGGTTTCTCCATTCAAAACGGCGTTTCAGCGAGTTGAGAAATTATGGATACATATCCATTTAGCTGCTCAGGTTTAAGTTGAATAATCAAATAAATGCTACCAAAATACTCAGCATCATGAAATAAATAAAATAGAGTTGTTTTCCACAAGTTACTATGTGGTAATGTGCAGAAGTAGCAAATGACGGAATTGAATCTTTCTCCATTGAAAACGCTGTTTCAGACTGTTTGGAGGGTTTGTGATACATTTGCACTCAACTGCTGAGGTTTAAGTTGTACAATTCAATAAATGTTTCCAAACTACTCAGCATCTTGTAATACGCAACATGAAGTTGTTTTCAACAATTTGCTACATAGGTTATGGGTATAAAGTGGCAAATGATAGAATTGAAGTTATCTCCATTCAAATCGCTGTTTCAGCTATTTCGGAAGTTCTGTGGTACATTTGCATTTACCTGCTCAGGCTTAAGTTGTAGAATCAAATAAATGTTACCAAACTACTTACCATCCTGAAATAGATAAAATCAAGTTGTTTTCAACAAGTTGCTATGTAGTTATGTGTAGAAAGTGGAAAATGAGAGAATTGATTCTTTATCTTTTGAAAACGCTGTTTCAGACAATTTGGAAATATTGTGTCAAAATTCCACTTAACTACTCAGAGTTAAGTTGTACAATCAAGTCAACGTTACCAAACTACTCAGCATCATGAAATGCATAAAATGAAATTGTTTTCCACAAGTTACTATGTGGTTATTTGTGGAAAATATCAAATGAAACAATTGATACTTTCTCCATTGAAAACGTTGTTTAACATAGTTTAAGTGTATAAAGTGGTAAATGAAAGAACTGATGCTTTGTTCGTCCAAAACGCATTTTTAGCTAGTTGAGAAGTGTTTGATACATTTGCTTTTAAGTGCTCAGGTTGAAGTTGAACAATCAAATAAAAGCTACCAAACTACTCAGCATCTTGAATTACGCAATATATAGTTGTTTTCCACAAGTTGCTACATAGTTTAAGTGTCGGAAGTGGCAAATGAAAGAATTCATTCTTTTCCATTGAAAACGCTGTTTCAGACAATTTGGACGTTCCGTATTACATTTGCACTTAACTGCTCAGGGTTAAGTTCTGCGATCAAATAAATGTTACCAAACTACTCAGAATTATAAAAGACATGAAATAAAGTAGTTTTCCAAAAGTTGCAATGGAGATATGTGCAGAAAGTAGGAAATGAAAGAACTGATGCTTTCTCCATCCAAAACACTGTTTCAACCGGTTTGGAAGTTTTCTGATACATTGCACAGGGGGAAGTTGTAGAATCATTTAAATGTTACCAGACTGCTCAGCATCATGAAATACATTACATAAAGTTGTTTTCAACAGGTTGCTGCATAGCTTAAGTGTATAAACTGGGAAATGAATGAATTGATGCTTTCTCCATCCAAAACGCAGTTTTAGCGAGTTGAGAAGTTTTTGATATATTTGCTTTCACGTTCTCAGGTTTAAGTTGAACAATCAAATAAATGCTACCAAAGTAATGAGCATCATGAAATACATAAAGTAAAGTTGTTTATCACATGTTACTATGTGGTGATGTGTGGAAAGTGGCAAATGAAGGAATTGATTCTTTCTCCATTGAAAACTTTGTTTCGGACAATTTGGATGGTTTGTGATACATTTTCACTTAACTGATCATGGTTAAGTTGTACAATCCAATACATGTCACCAAACTACTCAGCATCTTGAAAGACGCAACATGAAGTTGTTTTCAACAAGTTGCTACATAGGTTAAGGTTATAAAGTGGCAAATGAAGGAATTGATTCTTTTCCATTGAAAACGCTGTTTCAGACAATTTGGAAAGTTTGGTGATACATTTGCACTTAACTGCGCATTGTTAAGTTGTACAATCACATAAATGTTACCACGGTATTCAGCATGATGATATAGATAACATAAAGTTGTTTTCTACAAGTGGCTATGTAGATATGTGCAGAAAGTGGCAAATGAAAAATTGATTCTTTTCCATTGAAAACGCTGTTTCAGACAATTTGGAAGTTTTGTGATTCTTTTGCACTTAACTACTCAGGGTTAATCTCTACAATCAAATAAATTTACCCAACTACGCAGCATCATGAAATACAAGAAATAAAGTATTTTTCCACAGGTGGCCATGCAGATATGTGCAGAAAGTGGCAAATTAAAGAACTGATGGTTTCTCCATTCAAAACGCTGTTTCAGCGAGCTGAGAAATTGTGGTTACATTTGCATTTAACTGTTCATGTTTAAGTTCTACAATCCAATAAATGTTACCAAAAACTCCTCATCTTGAAATACGCAACATGAAGTTGCTTTCAACAAGTTGCTACATAGGTCAAGGGTATAAAGTGGCAGATGAAAGAATTGATACTTCCTCCATTCAAAACGCTGTTTCAGCCAATTTGGAAGTTCTGTGACACATTTGCATTTTCCTGCTCAGGGTTAAGTTGTAGGATCAAATACATGTTACCAAACTACTTAGCATCCTGAAATACATAAAATAAAGTTGTTTTCCACAAGCTACTATTTAGTTATGTGTGGAAAGTGCAAAATGAAAGAATTGATTCTATTTTGATTGAAAACGCTGTTTCAGACAATTTGGAAGTTTTTTGATACATTTGCTCTTAACAGCTCAGATTTAATTTGTACATTCAAATAATCGTTACAATCTACTCAGCATCATGGAATACATGAAATAAAGTAGTTATCAACAAGTTCCTATGTAGATATGCGCAGAAAGTGGCAAATGAAAGAATTGATGCTCTCTCCATCCAGAACGCTGTTTCAACCAATTTGGAAGTGTTGTGATACAATTGCATTTAACTTCTAAACGTTAAGCTGTACCATTAAATAAATGTTAGCAGACTACTCAGCATCTTGAAATGGGCAACGTAAAGTTGTTTCCAAGAAGTTGTTACATAGGTTATGTGTATAAAGTGGCAAATGAAAGAATTGATGCTTTCTCCATTGAAAACGCTGTTTCAGACATTTCTGAAGTTTTGTGATAATTTTGCATTGAACAGCGCAGGGTTAAGTAGTACAATCAAAATATTTGGCCAAAATACTCAGCATCATGAAATACATGAAATAATGTATTTTTCCACAAGTTCCTACATAACTTAAGTGCATAAAGAGGCAAATGAAAAAAATGATGCTTTCTCCATCTAAAACGCTGTTTTAGCGAGTTGAGAACTTCTTGATACACTTGCTTTTACGTGCTCAAGTTTAAGCTGAACAATCAAATAAATACTACCAAACTACTGCGCATCATGAAATACACAAAATCAAGTTCTTTTCCGCAAGTTACTATGTGATTTTTTTCACGAACCAGCAACAAAAGAAACACACTGAGCATGATTCAGTGTTAAAAACTATTTTATTAATCACTACTTATGATAATACGTAAAATAAAAGTAAAAATGTCAGTATGTTAGAATTCAAAAATGTTAAACCTCGAAAGTTTACCCCAAAACTAAACTTGTCGTGTGTGTGTGTGACAAAGTCCAAAACTCCAAGTTCCGGAATGGTTCTTAAAGTTCAGTTCCGCAAGCCATAAGGTGAAACATGAGCAAGGGCTTCTTCAACAACCACTGTTGTCTGAAGATAAGACGTAGATGTAGAGAACATAGGGAGAGTAAATACGAAATCCAAATGTTCCAAACGACACTTCAGTGTTTACTCGGTAGTGACTTCCTCACCCCGAAAAGCATCCGAATCGTGGTCGTCCACACACAAATACCTGTTTCCTTCTACAGGTCAGCAACAAAGTGAACTCCACCGGATTACTTCCAACTTCCATACATGGATTTCAGTCGCAAACACAGTTATTGTTTATCATCCTTCGATAGAGAACACTAGCAGGCTTGTGTCTCTCTCCCTTCTCTCTCTCTCTCTCCTTCTTGTTCTTCTCACATCTTCAACAACGTCATTACGTCCTTTATCTTTTATTGACGTAAGCACGCCCCACACACACATATACACACACTCTCTATCTTAAAGGGACTTTCACTGAGTCCGTAACAGTTATGTCTAGAAAGTAGCAAATGAAGGAATTGATTCTTACTCAATTGAAAACGCTGTTTCAAACAAATTGGAAGGTTTGTGATACATTTGCATTTAACTGCTGAGGGTTAAGTTGTACAATCCAATAAATATTTCCAACCTACTCAGCATCTTGTAATACGCAACATTAAGTTTTTTTCAACAATTTGCTACAATAGGTTATGGGTATAAACTGGCAAATTAAAGAACTGATGGTATCTCCATGGAAAACGCTGTTTCAGCAATTTGAGAAATTATGGATACATTTGTATTTAACTGCTCAGGTTTAAGTTGTACAATCCAATAAATCTTACCAAACTACTCAGAATCTTGAAATACGCAACATTAACTTGTTTTCAACAAGTTGCTACATAGGTTAAGGGTATAAAGTGGCAAATGAAGTAATTAATGTTTTCTCTTTCCAAAACACTGTTTCAACCGATTTGGAAGTTTTGTGATACATTTGCGCTTAACTGCACATGGCCAAGTTGTAGAACCTTTGAAATGTTGCCAGATTGCTCAGCATCATGACATAGAGTACATAAATTTGTTTTCAACAAGTTGCTACATAGCTTAAGTGTATAAAGTGGCAAATGAAAGAACTGATGCTTTCTGCATCCAAAACGCTGTTTTAGCGAGTTGAGAAGTTTATGATACATTTGCTTTTAGGTGCTCCGGTTTAATTTGAATAATCATATAAAGGCTACCAAAATACTCAGTATCTTGCAATACGCAACACAAAGTTGCTTTCAACAAGTTGCTACATAGTTTAAGTGTAGAAAGTGGCAAATGAAGGAATTTATGCTTTCTCCATTGAAAAAGCTGTTTCAGACATTTCCAAAGTTTTGTGATACATTTGCATTTAATTGCCAAGGGTTAAGTTGTACAATCAAATAAAGGCTACCAAACTACTCAGTATCTTGTAATAGGGAACGCATAGTTGCTTTCAAGAAGTTGCGACATAGTTTAAGTGTAGAAAGTGGCAAATGAAAGAATTGATGCTTTCTCTATTGAAAACGTTGTTTCAGACAACTTGGAAGTTTTGTGATAAATTTGCACTGAACTATTCAGGGTTAAAATGTACAATCAAATAGATGTTACCAAACTACTCAGCATTATAAAATAAATGAAATGAAGTAGTTTTCCAAAAGTTGCTACGTAGATGTGTGTGGACAGTAGGAAATGAAATTTTACCAAACTACTCAGCATCATGAAATACAGGAAATAATGTACTTTTCTACAGGTTGCTATGTAGATATGTGCAGAAAGTGGCAAAGGAAAGAACTGATGCTTTCTCCATCCAAAACGCTCTTCCAGCGCGTTGAGAAGTCTTTGATACATTTGCTTTTAAGTGCTCAGGTTCAAGCTGAACAATCCAATAAAGGGCACCAAACTACTCAGCATCTTGAAATACGCAACATAAAGTTGCTTTCAACACGTTGCTACATATTTTAAGTGTAGAAAGTTCCAAATGAAAGAATTGATGCTTTCACCACTGAAAAAGCTGTTTCAGACATTTCCGAAGTTTTGTGATACATTTTCATTTAACTGCGCAGGGTTAAGTTGCACAATCAAATAAATGTTACAAACTATTCAGCATCCTATAATACATAACATAAAGCTGTTTTCCACAAATTACTATATAGTTATGTGTACAAAGTGGCAAATGAAAGAATTGATTCTTCTCCATTGAGAACGCTGTTTCAGCCAATTTGGAAGTTTTGTGATACAATGCACTTAACAGCTCAGGATTAAGTTGTACAATCCAATCAATGTTACGAAACTACTCACCATCTTGTAGTACACAACATGAAGTTATTTTGAATAATTTGCGACATAGATTAAGGGTATAAAGTGGCAAATGAAAGATATGAAACTTTCACCATTCAAAACGCTGTTTCAGGCTATTTGGATATTCTGTGATACATTTGCATTTAAATGCTCAGTGTTAAGTTGTAGAATCAAATACATGTTACCAAAGTACTTAGCATTCTGAAATACATAAAATAAAGTTGTTTTCCACAAGTTACTATGTAACAACGTGTAATAAGTGGAAAATGAAAGAATTGATTCTTTCTCCATTGGAAACCTTGTTTCAGACAATTTGGAAGTGTTGTGATACACCTGCACTTAACTCCTAAGAGTTCAGTTGTACAATCAAATGAATGTTACCAAACTACTCAGCATCATGAAATTTTTCGACAGGTTGCCATGAAGATATGTGCAGAAAGTGGCAAATTAAACAACTGTTGGTTTTTCCATTCACAACGCTGTTTGAGCGAGTTGAGAAGTTATGGATACATTTGCATTTAACTGCTCAGGTTTAAGGTGTACAGTCCAATAAATGTGACCAAACTGCTCAGCATCCTGAAATACGCAACATGAAGTTGTTTTCAACAAGTTGCTACATAGGTTAAGGGTATAATGTGGCAATGAAAGAATTAATTGTTTCTCCATCCAAAACGCGGTTTCAACCGGTTTGGAAGTTTTGTGATTCTTTGAACTTAACTGCACATGGCTAAGTTGTAGAATCATTTAAATGTTACCAGAATGCTCAGCATCATGACATCAATTGCATAAAGTTGTATTCAACGAGTGGCTATGTAGATATGTGCAGAAAGTGTCAAATGAAAGAGTTGATTCCTTCCCATTGAAAACGCTGTTTCAGACAAATTAGAGTTTTTGTGAGACCTTTGCACTTACCTGCTCAGGGTTAAGTTGTATAATCAAGTAAAGTTACCAAACTACTCAGCATTATAAAATACATGAACTAAAGTAGCTTTCCAAAAGTTGCTATGAAGATATGTGCAGAAAGTGGCAAATCAAAGAACTGATGCTCTTTCCATCCACAACGCTCTTTCAGCGAGTTGAGATGTTTTTGATTACTTTTCAATTTAACTTCTCAGGTTTAAATTGTACAATACAGTAAATGTCACCAAACTACTCAGCATCATGAAATCCGCAACATAAAGTTGTTTTGAACTATTTAATACATAGGTCAAGTGTATAAAGTGGCAAACGAATGAATAGCTGCTTTCTCCTTTGAAACGCTGTTTCAGACAATTTGTAAGTATTGTGATACACTTGCACTTACCTCCTCAAGGTTAAGTTATACAAACAAATAAATGTTACCAAACCATTCAGCTTCATGAAATTCAAGAAAAAAGAATTTTTCGACAGGTTGCTATGTAGATATGTGCAGAAAGTAGCAAATTAAAGAACTGATGGTTTCTCCATTCAAAACGATGTCTCAGCGAGTTGAGAAATTATGGATACATTTGCATTTAACTGCTCAGGTTTAACTTGTACAATCCAATAAATGTGACCAAACTACTCAGCATCTTGAAATACGCAACATGAAGTTGTTTTCAACAAGTTGCTACATAGGTTATTTTTATTAAGTGGCTATGAAAGAATCGATGGTTTCTCCTTCCCAAACGCTGTTTCAACCGGTTTGGACGTTTTGTGATACATTTGCACTTAACTGGACAATGCTAAGATGTGTAATCATTTAAATGTTCCCAGAGTGCTCAGCATCATGACGTACATTAAATAAAGTT
Source organism: Pristis pectinata (assembly GCF_009764475.1). NCBI lineage: Eukaryota > Metazoa > Chordata > Chondrichthyes > Rhinopristiformes > Pristidae > Pristis > Pristis pectinata. Next base: position 12,443 of record NW_026262467.1, read on the forward strand.
GTTTTCAACAGGTTGCTACATAGTTTGTGTAGATAGTGGCAAATGAAATAATTGATGCTTTTCCATTGAAGAATCTGTTTCAGACAATTTGGAGGTTTTGTGATCCATTTGCATTTAACTGCGCAGGGCTAAGTTGTACAATCAAATAAATGTTAGCAAACTACTCAGCATCCTGGAATATTTAACATAAAGTTGTTTTCCACAAGTTACTATGTAGTTATATGTAGAAAGTGGAAAATGAAAGAATTAATTCTTCTCCATTGAAAACGCTGTTTCAGACAATTTGGAAGTTTTTGATACATTTGCTCTTAACAGCTCAGGGTTAAGTTGTACAATCAAATAATTGCTACAAACTACTCAGCATCATGGATTACATGAAATAAAGTAGTTTTCCACAAGTTAATATGTAGATATGCGCAGCAAGTGGAAAATTAAAGAATTGATGCTTTATCCATCCAAAACGCTGTTTCCACCAATTTGGAGGTTTTGTGCTACAGTTGCATTTACCTTCTCAGGGTTAAGTTGTACAATCACATAAATGTTACCGAACTACTCAGCATCATTGAATACATCAAGGAAACTTGTTTTAACAAGTTACTATGTAGTCATGCGTAGGAAATGCTAAATGAAGGAATTGATGCTTTATCCATCCAAACCGCTGCTTCAACCAGTTTGGAAGTTTTGTGATACATTTGCATTTAACTTCTCTGGTTTAAGTTGTACAATCCAGTAAATGTCACCAAACTACTCAGCATCATGAAATACGCAATATAATGTTGTTTTGAACAAGTTAATACGTAGGTCAAGTTTATAAAGAGGCAAATGAATGAATAGCTGCTTTCTCCATTGAAAACGCTCTTTCAGACATCTGCGAAGTTTTGTGAAACATTTGCATTTAACTGCGCAGGGTTCAGTTGTACAATCAAATAAACGTTACCAAAGTACTCAGCATCATGAAATACATAACATAATGTTGGTTTCCACAAGTTACTATGTGGTTATGTGTAGAAAGTAGCAAATGAAGGAATTTATTCCTTCTCCATTGAAAACGATGTTTCAGACAATTTGGAAGGTTTGTGATACATTTGCACTTGACTGCTCAGGGTTAAGTTGTACAATCAAACAAATGTAACCATACTACTCAGCGTCATGAAATACAAGAAATAAAGTACTTTTCCACAGGTTTCCATGTAGATATGTGCAGATCGTGGCAAATTAAAGAACTGATGGTATCTCCATGGAACACGCTTTTTCAGCAATTTGAGAAATTATGGATACATTTGCATTTAACTGCTCAGGTTTAAGTTGTACAATCCAATAAATGTTACCAAACTACTCAGAATCTTGAAATACGCAACATAAAGTTGTTTTCAACAAGTTGCTACCTAGGTTAAGGGTATAAAGTGCCAAATGAAAGAATTGGTGGTTTCTCTATTCAAAACGCAGTTTCAGACATTTCCGAAGTTTTGTGATACATTTGTACTTAACTGCGCAGGGTAAGTTGTACAATCAAATAAATGTTACCAAACTACTCAGCATCATGATATACATAACATAAATTTGTTTTCAACAAGTGGCTATGTAGATATGTGCAGAAAGTGGCAAATGAAATAATTGATGCGTTCTCCATCCAAAACGCTGTTTCAACCGCTTTGGAAGTTCTGTGAAACATTTGCACTTAACTGCACAGGGCTAAGTTGTAGAATCTTTTAAATGTTACCAGACTGTTAGGCATCATGAAATACATTACATAAAGTTGTTTTCAAGAAGTTGCTACATAGCTTAAGTGTATAAAGAGGCAAATGAAAGAACAGATCCTTTCTCCATCCAAAACCCTGTTTTAGTGAGTTGAGAAATGTTTGATCATTTGCATTTAAGTGTTCACGTTTAAGTTGAACGATCAAATAAAGGCTACCAAACTACCGAGAATCTTGCAATACGGAACATAAAGTTGTTTTCAACAAGTTGCTACATAGTTTAAGTGTAGAAAGTGGCAAATGAAAGGATTGATGATTTCTCCATTGAAAAAGCTGTTTCAGACATTTCCGAAGTTTTGTTATACATTGGGATTTAACTGCGTAGGGTTAAGTTGTACAATCAAATAAATGTTACCAAACTACTCACCATCCTGAAATAGATAACAAAAGTTGATTTCCACAACTGGCTAGGCAGATATGTGCAGAAAGTGGCAAATGAAAGAACAGATAGTTTCTCCATCCAAAACAATCTTTTAGCGAGTTGAGAAGTTTTTCATCATTTGCTTTTAAGTAATCACGTTTAAGTTGAACAATCAAATCAATGCTACCAAACTACTCAGCATCATGAAATACAAGAAATAAAGTATTTTTCCACAGGTTGCTATGTAGATATGTGCAGAAAGTGGCAAATTAAAGAACTGATGGTTTCTGCATTCCAAACGCTGTTTCAGCGAGTTGAGAAATTATGGATACATTTGCATTTAACTGCTCAGGTTTAAGTTCTACTATCCAATAAATGTTACCAAACTACTCAGCATCTTGAAATACGCAACATGAAGTTGTTTTCAACAAGTTGCTGCATAATTCAAGGGTATAAAGTGGCAAATGATAGAATTGATCCTTTCTCCATTCAAACGTCTGTATCAGCCAATTTGAAAGTTCTGTGATACATTTGCTTTTAAAAGCTCAGGGTTAAGTTCTGCAATCAAATAATTGTTACAAACTACTCAGCATCATGGAATATATGAAATAAAGTAGTTTTCCACAAGTTCCTATGTAGATATGTGCAGAAAGTGACAAATGAAAGAATTAATGCTCTCTCCAGCCAAAATGCTGTTTCAACCGCTTTGGAAGATTTGTGATACATTTGGACTTAACTGCACATGGCTAAGTTGTAGAATCATTTATATGTTACCAGAGTGCTCAGAATCATGACATACTTTACATAAAGTTGTTTTCAACAAGTTGCTACATAGTTTAAGTGCAGAAATGGCAAATTAAACAATTCATGCTTTCTCCATTGAAAACGCTGTTTCCGACGTTTCTGAAGTTTTGAGATAGTTTTGCATTTAATACGCAGGGTTAAGTAGTACAATCAGAAAATTTTACCAACCTACTTAGCATCATGAAATACATAAAATAAAGTTCTTTCTCACAAGTTACTACGTACATCTGTGTAATACGTGGAAAATGACTGAATTGATTCTTTCTCCATTGAAAACGCTGTTTCAATTAATTTATAACTTTTGTGATATATTTGCACTTAACTACTCAGGGCAAAATTCTACAATCAAATAAAAGTTACAAACAACTCAGCACTATAAAATACCTAACATGAAGTATTTTTCCAACCGTTGCTATGTAGATAGGAGAAGAAAGTAGCAAATGAAAGAATTGATGCTTTCTCCATCCAAAACGCTGTTTCAACCGCTTTGGAATTTGTGTGATACATTAGCACTTAACTGCACATGGCTAAATTGTAGAGTCATTTAAATGTTACCAGACTGCGCAGCATCATAAAATACAGGAAATAAAGTACTTTTCTACAGGTTGCTGTGTAGATATGTGCAGGAAGTGTCAAAGTAAAGAACTGAGGCTTTCTCCATCCAAAACGCTGTTTCAGCGAGTTGAGAAGATATTGATACGTTTGCATTTACGTGCTCAGGTTCAGGTTTAACAATCAAATGAATGTTACCAAACTACTCAGCATAATGAAATACAAGAAATAAAGTATGTTTCGACAGGAGCCATGTATATATGTGCAGAAAGTGGCAAATTAAAGAATTGATTCTTTTCCATTGAAAACACTGTTTCAGACAAATTGGAAGTTTTGTGAGACCTTTGCATTTAATTGCTCATTGATAAGTTGTACAATCAAATAAATGTTACCAAACTACTCAGCATCATGACATACAAGAAATAAAGTAATTTTCCACAGGTTGTCATGTTGATATGTCCAGATAGTGGCAAATTAAAGAACTGATGGTATCTGCATCCATCACGCTGTTTCAGCGATCTGAGAAATTATGGATACATTTGCATTTAACTGCTCAGGTTTAAGTTGTACAACCAAGTAAATGTTACCAAACTGCTCAGCATCTTGAAATGCGCAACATGAAGTTTTTTCAACAAGTTGCTACATATTCTAAGTGTTAAAGTGGCAAATGAAAGAATTGATGGTTTCTGCTTCCAAAACGCTCTTCCAATCGCTTTGGAAGTTTTGTAATACATTTGCACTTAACTGCTCAGGGTTAAGTTCTACAATCAAATAAATGTTGACAAACTACTCAGCATTATAAAATACATGAAATAAAGTAGTTTTCCAAAAGTTGCTATGTAGATATGTGCAGAAAGTAGCAATGAAAGAATTGATGCTTTGTCCATCCAAAACGCTGTTTCAACCGTTTTGGAAGTTTACTGATACATTTGAAATTAACTGCACAGGGGTAAGTTGCATAATCATTTAAATGTTACCAGATTTATCAGCATCATGAAATACATTACATGAAGTTGTTTTCAACAAGTTGCTACATAGCTTAAGTGTATAAAGTGGCAAATGAAAGAACTGATGCTTTCTCCATCCGAAACGCTGTTTTAGCTAGTTGAGAAGTTTTTGATACATTTGGTTTTAAGTGCTCAGGTTTAAGTTGAACAATCAAATAAAGGTTACCAAACTAGTCAGTATATTGCAATACGCATCAAAAAGTTGTTTTCAACAAGTTGCTACATAGTTTGCGTAGAAAGTGGCAAATGAAACAATGGATGGTTTCTCCTTTGAAAAAGCTGTTTCAGACATTTCCGAAGTTTTGTGATACATTTGCATTTAACAGTGCAGGGTTAAGTTGTACAATCAAATAAATGTTACCAAACTACTCAGCATCCTGAAATACATAACAGAAAGTTGTTTTCCACAAGTGGCTATGTAGATATGTGCAGAAAGTGGCAAATGAAACAATAGATTCTTTTTCATCGAAAACGCTGTTTAAACCGGTTTGGAATTTTCGTGCTCAAGGTTGAGTAGTACAATCAAAAAATTTTACCAAACGACTTAGCATCATGAAATACATGAAATGAAGTATTTTCCCACAGGTTGCCCTGTAGATATGTGTAGAAAGTGGCAAATTAAAGAACTGATGGTTTCTCGTTTGAAAGCGCTGTTTCGGACAATTTGGAAGTTTTGTGATACATTTGTACTTAACTACTCAGGGTTACGATGTACAACCAAAGGTTTTTACCGAACTACTCAGCATCATGAAATAAAGGAATTAAAGTACTTTTCTACAGGTTGCTATGTAGATATATGCAGAACGTGGCAAAGTAAAGAATTGCTTTCTCCATCCAAAACGCTGTTTCAGCGAGTTGAGAAGATATTGATACATATCCTTTTCACTGCTCAGGTTTAAGTTGTACAATCCAATAAATGTGACCAAACTACTCAACATTTTGAAATACGTAACATAAAGTTGTTTTGCCCAAGTTAATACTTGGGTGAAGTTTATAAGGTGGCAAATGAAAGAATTGTTGCTTTCTCCTTGGAAAACGCAGTTTCAGAGATCTCCGAAGTTTTGTGATTCATTTGCATTCATCTGTCAGGGTTAAGTTGTTCAATCAAAGGAATGTTACCAAACTACTCAGCATCATGAAATACATAACATAAAGTTGTTTACAACAAGTTTCTACATAGGTTAAGTGTATAAACTTGCAAATGAAAGAATTGATGCTTTCTCTGTTCATGACGCTGTTGCAGACAATTTGGTATTATTGTTATACATTTGCTTTTACCTGCTCAGCGTTCAGTTCTGCAATCAAATAAATATTCCCAAACTACTCAGCGTCATGCAATACATAAAATAAAGTTGTTTTCCACAAGTTACTATGTGGTTATGTGTAGAAAGTAGCAAATGAAAAAAATGAATCTTCCTCATTGAGAACGCTGTTTCAGACAATTTGGATGGTTTGTGAGACATTTACACTTAACTGCTCAGGGTTAAGTTGTACAATCCAATAAATGTTTCACACAGCTCAGAATCTTGAAATACGCAATGTGAAGTTGTTTTCAACAATTTGCTACATATGTTAAGGGTATAAAGTGGCAAATTTTAGAATTGATCTTTTCTCCATTCAAAACTCTGTTTCAACCATTTTGGAAGTTCTGTGATACAGTTGCATTTACCTGCTCGGGGTTAAGTTGTAGAATGAAATAAATGTTACCAAACTACTTAACATTCTGAAATACATAACATAAAGTTGTTTTCCACAAGTTACTATGTAGTTATGTGTGGAAAGTGGAAAATGAAAGAATAAATCCTTTCTCCATTGAAAACGCTGTTTCAGACAATTTGGAAGTTTTGTGATACATTTGCACTTAACTACTCAGGGTTAAGTTGTACAATCAAAAAATGTTACCAAACTACTCGGCATCATGAAATACAGAAAATAAAGTACTTTTCTACAGGTTGCTTTCTAGATATGTGCAGGAAGTGTCAAAGTAAGGAACTGAGGCTTTCTCCTTCCAAAACGCTGTTTCAGCGAATTGAGAAGATATTGATACATTTGCTTTTAACTGCTCACGTTTAAGTTGTACAATCCAGTAAATGTGACCAAACTACTCAGCATCTTGAAATACGCAACCTAAAGTTGTTTTGCACAAGTTAGGTTCAGTGTATATAGTGGCAAATGAAAGAATTGCTTCTTTCTCCTTTGAAAACTTTGTTTCAGAATTTCCGAAGTTTTGTGATACCTTTGCATTAACGGCGCAGGGTTAAGTTGTACAATCAAATAAAATTTACCAAACTACTCAGAATAATTATAAACAAGAAATAAAGTATTTTCCAACAGTTGCTATGTAGTATGTGCAGAAAATAGCAAATGAAAGAACTGAAGCTTTCTCCATCCAAAACGCTGTTTCAACCGCTTTCGAAGTTTTGTGCTATTTGTGCAATTAATTTCACATGGCTAAGTTGTAGAATCTTTTAAATGTTACCAAAGTACTCAGCATCATGAAATACATAAAATAAAGTTGTTTTCCACAAGTTAGTATGTGGTTATGTGTTGAGAGTGGCAAATGAAGGAATTGATTCTATCTTCATTGAAAACGCTGTTTTGGATAATTTGGAAGGTTGGTGATACATTTGCACTTAACTGCTCAGGGTTAAGTTGTACAATCCAATAAATTTTACCAAACTACTCAGCATCTGGAAATATGCAACATGAAGTTGTTTTCAACGAGTTGCTACATAGGTGAAGTGTATAAAGTGGGACATGAAAGAATTGATTCCTTCTCCATTGAAAACACTGTTTCAGACATTTACGAAGTTTTGTGAGACATTTGCACTTAACTGCCCTTGGCTAAGTCGTAGAATCATTTAAATTTTACCAGAGTGCTCAGCATCATGACATCCATTACATAAAGTTGTTTTCAACGAGTGGCTAGGTACATATGTGCAGAAATTGGCAAATGAAAAAATTGATTCTTTTCCATTGAAAACGCTGTTTCAGACAATTTGGAAGTTTTGTGATACATTTGCATTTAAGGGTTAATTTGTACAATCAAATAAATGTTACCAAACTACTCAGCATTGTAAAATACATGAAATAAAGTAGTGTTCCAAAGGTAGCTATGTAGGTATGTGCAGAAAGTGGCAAATGAAAGAATTGGTGCCTTCTCCATCCAAAACGCTGTTTCAACCAATTTGGAAGTTTTGTGATAGTTGCAATTAACTTCTCACCGTTAAGCTGTACCATCAAATAAATGTTAGAAGACTACTCAGCATCTTGAAATGTGCAACGTTAAGTTGTTTCCAACAAGTTGCTACATAGGTTAAGTGTATAAAGTGGGAAATGAAAGAACTGATGCTTTCTCTATCTTAAACGCTGTTTTAGCGAGATGAGAAGTTTTTGATAGTTTGCTTTTCAGTCCTCAGATTTAAGTTCAACAATCAAATAAATGCTACCAAACTACTCAGCATCATGAAATACATAAAATGAAGTTCTTTTCCTCAAGTTACTATGTGGTTATGTGTAGAAAGTAGCAAATGGAGGAATTGATTCTTTCTCAATTGAGAACGCTGTTTCAGCCAATTTGGAAGGTTTCTGGTACATTTGCACTTAACTGCTCAGGCTTAAGTTGTACAATCCAATAAATGTTACCAAAGTGCTCAGCATCTTGAAATACGCAATGTGAAGTTGTTTTCAAAAGTTGCTACATATGTTAAGGGTATAAAGTGGCAAATTATAGAATTGATCCTTTCTCCGTTGAAAGCGCTGTTTCAGCCAATTCGGACGTTCTTTGATACATTTGCACTTAACTGCTCAGGGTTATGTTGTACCATCCAATATATGTTACCAAACTACTCAGCATCTTGAAATACGCAACATGAAGTTCTTTTCAACAAGTTGCTACATAGGTTAAGGGTATAAAGTAGCAATGAAAGAATTGATTGTTTCTCCTTCCAAAAGGCTTTTTCAGCCAATCTGGAATTTAAGATGCATCTGCATTTAACCGCTCAGGGTGAAGTACTACAATCAAATAAATGTCACCAATCTACTCAGCATCATCAAACACATAACATAATGTTGTTTTCCACAAGTTACTATGAGTTATGTGTAGAAAGTGGCAAATGAAAGTCATACTTTCTCCATTCAAAACGCTGTTTCAGCCAATTTGGATGTTTCGTCATACATTTGCTTTTAACTGCTCAGGGTTAAATGTACAATCAAGTAAATGTCACCAACTACTCAGCATCATCAAATACATAAAGTTGTTTTCCACAAGTTACTATGTAGTTATGTGTAGAAAGTGGCAAATGAAAGAATTGGTGCTTTCTGCATTCAAAACGCAGTTTCAACAAGTTTGGAAGTTTTGTGATACATTTGCATTTCACTGCTCAGGGTTAAGTTGTAGAATCAAATAAATGTTACCAAACTAGTCAGCATCATGAAATACATAACATAAAGTTGTTTTCAACATGTTGCTAATTAGGTAAGTGTAGAAAGTGACAAATGAATGAATTGATGCGTTCTCCATTCAAAACGCTGTTTCAATCAATATGGAAGTTTTGTGATACATTTGCATTTAACTGCTCAAATTTAATTTGTACAAAGAAATTAATGTTACTAACCTACTAGCATCATGAAATTGGTAACATGAAGTTGTTTTCCACAAGTGACTATGTATGTCATGTGTAGAAAGTGGCAAATGTAAGAATACTTGCATTTTCTAATCAGAAACGCTGATATCAAGTTGGAGATTTGTGAAACATTTGCGTTTAGGTGCTCAGTGTTACTTTGTACAATCAAATCAATGTTACCTGTCACGAACCAGCAACGAAAGAACTACACTGAGCATGATTCAGTGTTAAAAACTATTTTATTAATCACTACTTATGATAATACGTAAAATAAAAGTAAAAATGTTAGTATGTTAGATATTCAAAAATGTTAAACCTTGAACGTTAACCCCAAAACTAAACTCGTCGTGTGTGTGTGTGACAAAGTCCCAAACTCCAAGTTCCGGAATGGTTCTTAAAGTTCAGTTCCGCAAGCCATAAGGTGAAACGTGAGCAAGGGCTTCTTCAACAACCACCGTTGTCTGAAGATAAGACGTAGATGTAGAGAAACATAGAGAGAGTAATTACGAAATCCAAATGTTCCACGATGGAACCCCAAACGCCACTTCAGCGTTTACACGGTAGTGACTTCCTCACCCCGAAAAGCAACCGAATCGTGGTCGTCCACACACAAATACCTGTTTCCTTCTACAGGTCAGCAACAAAGTGAACTCCACCGGATTACTTCCAACTTCCATACATGGATTTCAGTGGCAAACACAGTTATTGTTTCTCATCCATCGATAGAGAAATTCATATCATACTGTTGGTTTCAACAAGTTGCCACATAGGTTGAGTCTATAAAGTGGCAAATGAAACGAGTTGATGCTTTCTCCTTTCAAAACACTTCTTGAGACATTGGAAATTTAGTGAATCATTTGCATTTAGCAGCTCAGTGTTACGTTGTACAATCAAATAAATATCACCAAATTACTCAGCATCATTCAGTACACAAAATAAAGTTGGTTTCCACAAGTTACTATGTAGTTATGTGCAGAAAGTAACAAATTAAGGAATTGATGATTTCTCCACCCAAAACGCTTTTTCAGCCAATTTGGAGGTTTTGTGATGCATTTGCACTAAATTGTTCAGGGTTAAGTTGTACAATCATATAAATGTTATAAAATACTACTCAGGATTATGAAGTACATAACATAAAGTTGTTTTCCACAATTTACTTTTTAGGTCAAGTGTAGAAAGTGGCAAATGAAAGAATTGATGCTTTCTCCATCCAAAACGCTGTTTCCACCAATTTGTAAGTTTTGTGATACATTTGCATTTACCCGCTGAGGGTTAAGTTGTACAATCAAATTAATGTCACGAAAATACTCAGTATCATGAAATAGGTAACATAAAGATGTTTTCCACAAGTGACTGTGTATGTCATGTGTACAAAGTGGCAAATGAAAGAATAGAAGCTTTTTCCAATCAAACAAGGACGTTTGGCCAATTTGCGGTTTCTGACACATTTGCATTTAAGCGCTCAGTGTTAATCTGTACAATGACATAAATATTACCAAACTACTCAGCATCATGAAATACATAACATATAGTTGTTTTCAACAAGTTGCTACGTAGGATAAGTGTCTAAAGTGGCAAATGAAAGAATTGATGCTTTCTCATTCCAAAACGCTCTTTCAGCAAATTTGGAAGTTTTGTGATACATTTGCATTTAACTGCTCAGGGTTAAGTTCTACAATCAACTAAATGTCACCAGTCTACTCAGCATCATCAAATACATAACGTAAAGTTGTTTTCCACAAGTTACTTATTAGGTCAAGTGTAGAAAGAGGCAAATGAAAGGATTGATGCTTTCTCCATCCAAAACGCTGCTTACACCAATTTGGTTGTTTTGTGATACATTTGCATTTACCTGCTCAGGGTTAAGTTGTTGTCACGAACCAGCAACAAAAGAAACACACTGAGCATGATTCCGTGTTAAAAACTATTTTATTAATTACTACTTATGATAATACGTAAAATAAAAGTAAAAATGTTAGTATGTTAGAATTCAAAAATGTTAAACCTTGAACGTTAACCCCAAAAACTAAGCTCTTCGTGTGTGTGTGTGAACCGGAATGGTTCTTAAAGTTCAGTTCGGCAAGCCATAAGGTGAAACATGAGCAAGGGCTTCTTCAACAACCACCGTTGTCTGAAGATAAGACGTAGATGTAGAGAAACATAGAGAGAGTAATTACTAAATCGAAATGTTCCACGATGGAAGCCAAACGACACTCCAGTGTTTCCTCGGTAGTGACTTCCTCACCCCGAAAAGCATCCGAACCGTGGTCGTCCACACACAAATACCTGTTTCCTTCTACAGGTCAACAACAAAGTGAACTCCACTGGATTACTTCCAACTTCCATACATGGATTTCAGTGGCATACACAGTTATTGTTTCTCATCCATCGATAGAGAAAACAAGCAGGCTGGTGTCTCTCTCTCTTCTCTCTCTCTCTCTCTCCTTCTTCTTCTGACTTCTTCAACAACGTCATTACGTCCTTATCTTCTATTGACGTAAGCAGGCCCCACACACACAAACTCTCTATCTTAAAGGGACTTTCACTGAGTCCGTAACACCTCCCACCTAAAAAGAAATTCCCAAGAAAAACGTAACCGTGCATACAGTTAGTAATGTTAATGATTATCATGCTACACAACTACAGACTATCAGATTAGTAAAGATACATGTTTCCCATTTCACATCGTGAAAGACAATCAGCAATCACATTTTCTTTGCCTTTAATGTGAATTATCATGAGATAAAACTCTTTCAAAATTAAACTCCAGTTTAACAGCCTTCTGTTCTTGTTTTTGACTCGGCTCAGAAACACCAATAGGTTATGATCTGTATATACAGTCAATGGTTTCTGAGCGGTGCAAACATATACACTGAAATGTTGCAAGGCTAAATCAAGCGACAGTAATTCTTTCCCTATGGTGGAATAATTCTTTTGATGCTCATTAAATTTCTTTGAAAAGTAAGCTACAGGATGGTCAATATCATCAAGGTCACCCTTCTGCAACAACACAGCTCCTGCAGCTTCATCACTGGCATCTACTGCTAATGAAAATGGCTTTTCAAAGTCAGGTGTTCTGAGCACAGGATGGTAGCATAAAATGGCTTTCATCTTCTCAAATGCTTCTTGACAAGACTCTGTCCAAACAAATTTTACTCCCTTCTTCAGAAGATTAATTAGGGGAAGAACAATATCAGCAAATTTTTTACAAAATTTTCGGTAATATCCAACCATTCCCAAAAATTTTCTAACAGTCCTCGTACCTGTGGGAATAGGGAACTCAGATATTGCTTGAACTTTTGCCTGAACAGGAGCTTGCTTGCCTTGACCTACAACATAACCAAGATACGTCACCGTGGCATGGTCAAATTCACTTTTAGCCAAGTTAACTGTAAAGTTAGCCTTGGAAAGTCTTTCAAACAACCTTTATAATGCAGAGATGTGATCATCCCATGTATCATTCCCAGTCACTAAGTCGTCAATGTAGGCATCTGTATGTTTCAACCCATGAATCACTGAATTAATCATTCTTTGAAATGTTGCCGGAGCATTTTTCATTCCAAATGGCAAAACATTGTATTCATACAATCCAGAAGGGGTTACAAAGGCTGAAATCTCCCGTCCTCTATCTGTTAATGGAACACACCACTACCCTTTTAATAGGTCAATATTTGTAAGAAATTTTGCCTTTCCCACTCTATCTATGCAATCATCCACCCTAGGAATAGGGTAAGCATCTGACTTTGTTACAGCATTCACTTTCCTGTAATCTGTGCAAAATCTAACAGTCCCATCAGGTTTAGGTACAATAACACAGGGCGAACTCCAATTTGAAGTATAATGTCTAATAATATCATTTTCAAACATGTATTTGATCTCCTGATCAACAAGTTTACTTTTTTCCACATTCAGTCGATATGGGTGTTGTTTGATTGGTTTTGCATCCCCAACATCAACATCATGGATAATTATCGATGTTCTGTTTGGAACATCTGGGAACAGATTTTTAAATTTTAAAATTAATTCTCTCATCTGTTGTTTTTGTGAAACTTGTAAATGGTCCAACTTCGTTTCAAGGTTCTCCAGGATATTTTGGTTTTTTTAGTTTCGATGCAACAATATTTGGTCTAAATTGGCCTTCCTCAACATCAACATCAGGCATTTTAGAAACAACCTTTACATCATCCACCAAGGCCACAACTGAATCCCTCTCATAATAAGGTTTTAGCATGTTTACATGACAGAGTTGTGTTTTCTTGCGTCTATCTGGTGTTTTGATTATATATGTTAAATCAGTCACTCGAGATTTTATAACATAGGGTCCAGGAAAACGAGATTGCAAGGGATTATTTTGGCTAGGGAAAAATACCAACACCTTTTGCCCCACTGCAAATGTCCTAGGCCGAGTACGTCTATCAAAATATGTCTTCATTCTTATCTGGCTGGTTTTCAAATTCTCTCTCGTTAGCTGGCAGACTCCCCCCAACCGAGTTTTAAATTTTTGGACATAGTCCAACAGACTCAAGTGCACTTCTTCATTAACCCATTGCTCTCTCAACAACTCCAAAGGTCCTCTCAACCTATGTCCAAATACAAGCTCAAACGGACTAAATCCTATTGACTCCTGGATTGATTCTCCAACGGCAAAACAAAAGTAAATGAATACCTTCGTCCTAATCCTTTGTGTTCTCAAAGCAATACGTCTTCAGCATATTTTTGTGTGTAGAATGAAATCTCTCCAGAGCTCCGTGAGATTCTGGGTGATATGCAGATGATATAATCTGCTTTGCTCCCAGCTCGTAGACTATTTGTTGAAAAAACATTGACATAAAATTACTACCTTGATCAGATTGGATTTCTTTTGGCAAACCAAACAAGGTAAAAAATTTTACAAGAGCCTTTGTCACCGTCTTGGCCTTAATATTTCTAAGGGGTATTGCCTCTGGAAATCTAGAAGTGGCACACATAATGGTTAACAAATACTGATTTCCTGTCTTAGACTTTGGTAATGGGCCAACACAGTCCACAATCACCTTCGAAAATGGTTCACCAAATTGGCTTCAAAGGAGCCACAGGGGGTTTTTGATTTAGTTTACCTGCCATCTGACATGTGTGACAGGTTCGACAAAACATCACCACATCTTTTCTCAAACCAGGCCAATAGAATTGTTTCAGGATCTTCCCTACAGTTTTATTCACACCAAAATGACCACCCAAAGGCATACTGTGGGCCAGGTTTAAAATCTCATCCCTATAAATTTTTGGAAAAACAACCTGATGAATAACTTCCCATTCCTCATTAACAGGAACATGAGGAGGTCTCCATTTCCTCATTAGCACTCCATTTTTGACATAATATCCAATTGGCACTTTTTCCAATCTCCTCACATGAGAGTGCTTTTTCTTTCAATTCTGTCAACTCAGGATCCTTTGTCTGTTCCACCATAAAATCCTTCCTCGACAAAGACAAATCTTTAAATTCAGGCTCACTATAAGATGTTGATCCTCCAGTGAAGACAGAAAAGTCTCAGATAAGGAATCATAATTTTCTTCCTGCTTAGGACTGTCACAAGGAAACACATCAGACTTCACCGGACTGTCTGTCTTGGCTAATTCTTTAGCTGTAGCTCGAGTCACCGCACATGATGGGTAAACATCTGGATCATTCTCAGACTCATCAATCCTTGGTTTGGTTGTTAACCGTACCACAGGAACAATTTCTCCATCTGCAAGGTCATTTCCCAATAACAAAGAAACTCCTTCCACTGGCAAACTAGGTCTTATCCCTATCTCGACTGGTCCTTCTTAGAACTTTGACTTTAAAATCACCCTGTGTAAAGGGACAGATATGGTGTCATCTGTAACGCCTCGTATTAGATTTACCTCACCAGTGTCACTTTCTTCACCAAAATTTAAAACACTATCCAGCAAGAGAGATTGGCAAGCCCCAGTATCTCTAAGAATTTTCACTGGCACCTGGGGTGACTCATCATTAAGTGAAACAAAACCCTCTGATACATAAGAACGGAATTACTTTCTCACTTACTCCAACTTTTCCGCTTTTACCTCTTGCAAGGACTGATCTTTACAGCATCTCCTAAACCTTTTTGATGTTTAATTGCCTGAAAGCAAGCATTGGGCACAGCTTCCTTCCTTTTCTTCAAAAGGGCACAATTAGATATCACATGGCCAGGTTTCTTACAGTAATAACAAGTACACTCAACAGGTTTCTCCAGCCCTGGCTTCTTTTCATCCTTTCCTTTTTGATTACCTCCCAATTTAATCTCCGGTTTACCTGGATTGTCCTTGTAACTCTTTTGAAAAGTTTTAGGGTGTCCCCATTTGGATTTATGGGTTAAAGCATAATCATCTGCCAACCTAGCAGTTTCTTGTAAAGTTTCCACTGCCTTTTCATGTAAATATGTTGTTAATTCAGCTGGAACACATCTTTTAAAGTCTTCCACTAGTATCAATTCTTTCAATTTATCAAAATCCCCACCTACATTTTTAGCCATGTACCATCGTTCAAAACATATTCTCTTTCCATTGGGAAATTCCATATGTCTGATCTGCAGATTTCCTCAAGTCTCTGAATTTTTGTCTATAAGTTTGAGGTACCAATTCGTAGGCCTTCAATATAGCTTGTTTTACCTTGGTATAATCAGCTGCATCCTCAGCAGACAAAGCAGAATAAGCTTTTTGAGCTTTACCTTTAATCACACTCTGTACCATAAGAGCCCATCCTTTCCTTGGCCAGTTTGAACTCACAGCAACCTTTTCAAAATGTTGGAAATACTGATCAACCTGATCTTCCTCAAAAGGAGGGACTAATCGAACCTCCCTGCTGGCTCAAAAACCATCATCAGAATCAGATTCCAAACTCCTACGCTTGGTTTGTAACTCATGCTGCCTCTGTTTCTCCATCTCCTCTGCCTCAAACCTTAACTGAATTAGTTCCCGTTCAGCCTCCGAAGACGCATTTCCAGCCAATTTGGAGGTTTGGCTTTACATTTGCAGTTAACTGCTCAGGGTTAAGTAGTACAGTCAAAATATTTTACTAAAATACTCAGCATCATGAAATACATGAAATAAAATATATTTCCACAGGTTGCTATGTTGATATGTGCAACAGTGGCAAATTACAGAACCGATGCTTTCTTCTTCCAAAACGCTGTTTCAGCCAGTTGAGAAGTTATTGATACATATGCATTTAACTCTGAAGTGTAAGTTGTGGAATCCAATAAATGTTACCAAACTACTCAGCATCTTGAAATACGCAACATAAGGTTGTTTTCAACGAGTTAATACATAGGTTAAGTGAATAAAGTGGCAAATGAATGAATTGATGCTTTCTCCATTGAAAACGCTGTTTCACACACATCTGAATGTTTGTGATACATTTGCACTTGACTACGCAGGGTTAAGTTGTACAATCAAATAAATGTTACCAGACCACTCAGCATCCTGAAATACATAACATAAAGTTGTATTCCACAAGTTTCTATGTAGGTATGTGAAGAAAGTGGCAAATGAAAGAATTGATGCGTTCTCCATTTAAAACGCTGTTTCAAACAATTCGGTAATTTTTGTGATACATTTGCACTTAACTGCTCAGGGCTAGGTTGTACAATCAAATAAATATCACCAAACTACTCAGCAATATAAAATACATGAAATAAAGTAGTTTTCCAAAAGTTGTTATGCAGATATGTGCAGAAAGTGGCAAATCAAAGCATTGATGATTTTTCCATCCACATTGCTCTTTCAGCGAGTTGAGAAGTTTTGATTCACTTGCATTTAACTTCTCAGGTGCAGGTTGTCCAATCCAGTAAATGTTACCAAACTACTCAGCATCATGAAATACATAACATAAAGTTGCATTCAGCAGGTTTCTACAATGGTTAAGTGTTAAAGTTGCAAATGAAAGAATTGATGCTTTCTCTGTTCATAACGTTGTTTCAGACTGTTTCGTATTATTGTGATACATTTGATTTTACCTGCTTAGTGTTAAGTTGTACAATCAAATAAATATTACCAAACTACTCAGCAACATGAAATACAAAAAATAACGTTGTTTTCCAGAAGTTACTATGTGGTTATGTGTAGAAAGTAGCAAATGAAGGAATTGATTCTTTCTCCATTGAAAACGCTGTTTCACACCATTTGGGAGGTTTGTGATACATTGGCACAACTGCTCAGGGTTAACTTATACAATCAATTAATTGTTTCTAAAGTCATGAAATACATGAAATACATCAAACGACGTAGTTTTCCAGAAATTGCTATGTAGATATGTGGAGAAAGTGACAAATGAAACAATTGATGCTTTCTCCATCCAAAACGCTGTTTCAGTGAGTAGAGAAATTATGGATACATTTGCATTTCACTCCTCAGGATTAAGTTGTACAATCCAATAAATGTTACCAAACTACTCAGCATCTTGAAATACGCAACATGAAGTTGTTTTCATCAAGTTGCAACATAGGTTAAGGTTATAAAGTTGCAGATGAAAGAATTCATGCTTTCTCCATTCAAAACGCTGTTTCAGCCATTTTGGAAGTTCTGTGATATATTTGCATTTACCAGCTGATGGTTAAGTTGTGAAATCAAATAAATTTTACCAAACTACTTAGCATCCTGAAATACATAAAATAAAGTCAGGTTACTTTGTGGTTATGTGTAGAAAATAGCAAATGAAGGAATTGATCCTTTCTCGATTGAGAACGCTGTTTCAGACAATTTCGAAGGTTTGTGATACATTTGCACATAACTGCTCATGGTTAATTTGAACAATCCAATCAATGTTACCAAACTACTCTGCATCTTGAAATACGCAACATAAAATTGTTTTGCACTGTTAATACATAGGTTAAGTGTATAAAGTGGCAAATGAAAGAATTGCTGCTTTCTCCTTGAAAACGCTGTTTCAGACATCTCCGAAGTTTTGCGATACATTTGCATTCAACTGCAGAGGGTTAAGTTGTTCAATTAAATAAATGTTACCAAACTACTCAGCATCAAGAAATACATAACACAAAGTTGTTTATAACATGTTTCTACATAGGTAATGTGTGTAAACTTCAAATGAAAGAATGGATGCTTTCTCTGTTCATAACGCTGTTTCAGACAATTTAGTATTATTGTGATACATTTGCTTTTAACTGCTCAACGTTAAGTTCTACAATCAAATAAATGTTACCAAACTACTCAGCATCATGAAATACATAAAATAAAGTTGTTTTCCACAAGTTACTATGTGGTTATGTGAAGAAAGTGCCAAATGAAATATTTGATTCTTTCTCCTTTGAAAACGCTGTTTCAGACAAATTGGAAGATTAGTGATATTTTTGCTCTAAACTGCTCAGGGTTAAGTTGTAGAATCAAATAATTGTTAGAATCTACTGAGCCTGATGAAACAGTTGAAATAAGGTAGTTTTCCAGCAGTTCGAACGTAGATATGTTCAGAAAGTGGCAGATGGAAAAATTGATGCTTTCTCCAACCAAAACGCTGTTTCAACCAATTTGGAAGTTTTGTAATACATTTGCATTTAACTACTCACCGTTAAGTTGTGCCATGTTACCGACAGCTCAGCATCTTCAAATAGGCAACATAAAGTTGTTTCCAACAAGTTTCTACATAGGTTAAGAGAATAAAGTGACAAATGAAGGAATTGATCCTTTCTCCATTGAAAACGCTGTTTCAGACATTTCTGAATTTTTCTGATACAATTGCATTTAACTATGCAGGTTTAAGCTGTACATTCAAATAAACGTTAACAAACTACTCAGCATCATGAAATACATAAAATAAAATTGGTTATAGAAGGTACTATGTAGTTAGGTGTAAAAAGAGGCAAATGAAATAATTGTTGCTTCCGGCACCCAAAAGGCAGTTTCAGCCAATTTGGAGGTTCTGTGATACTTTTGCACTTAACTGCTCAGAGTTAAGTAGTACAATCAAAAGATTTTACCAAACTACTCAGCATCATGAAATACATGAAATAAAGTATTTTCCTAAGGTTGCCATGTACATATGTGTAGAAAGTGGCATATTAAAGAACTGATGGTTTCTCCAAGCAAAACGCTGTTTCAGCGAATTGAGAAATTCTGGATGCATTTGCATTTAACAGCTCAGTTTTATGTTGCACAATCCAATAAGTGTTACCAAACTACTCAGCATCTTGCAATACGCAACATGAAGTTGTTTTCAACAAGTTGCTACATAGGTTAAGGGTATAAAGAGGCAAATGAAGGAATTAATTGTTTCTGCTTCCAAAACGCTGTTTCAACCGGTTTGGAAGTTTTGTGATACATTTGCACTTACCTGCAAATGGCTACGTTGAAGAATCATTGCAATGTTACCAGAGTGCTCAGCATCATAACACACATTACATAAAGTTGTTTTCAACACGTTGCTACATAGTTTAAGTGTATAAAGTGGCAAATGAAAGAACTGATGCTTTCTCCATCCAAAACGCTTTTTAGCGACTTGAGAAGTTTTTGATACATTTCCTTTTAAGTGCTCAGGTTTAAGGTCAACAATCAAATAAAGGCTACCAAACTACTCAGCATCTTCAAATACGCAACACTAAGTTGTTTTCAACATCTTGCTACATAGCTTAAGTGTAGAAAGTGGTAAATGAAAAAATTGATGCTTTCGCCATTGAAAAAGCTGTCTCAGACATTTCAGGAGTTTTGCGATACATTTGCACTTAACTGCGGAGGGTGAAGTTCTGCAATCCAATAAATGTTACCAAACTACTCAGCATCATTAAATACATAACATAAAGTTGTTTTTCACAAGTGGCTATGTAGATATGTGCAGAAAGTGGCAAATTAAGGAATTGATCGTTTCTCCTTCTAAAACGCTGTCTCAAGAGCTTTGGAAGTTTTGTGATACATTTGCACTTCACTGCACATGTCTCAGTTGCAGCATCATTGAAATGTTACCAGAGTGCTCAGCATCATGACATATATTACATAAAGATGTTTTCAACAAGTTGCTAAATAGCTTAAGTGTAGAAAGTGTCAAATGAAAGAATTAATGCTTTCTCCATTGAAAATGCTGTTTCAGACATTTCCGAAGTTTTGTGATACACTGGCATTTAACTGCGCAGGGTTAAGTTGTACAATCAAATAAATGTTACCAACCTACTCAGCATCCTGAAATACATAACAAAAGTTGTTTTCCACAACTGGCTATGTAGATATATGCAGAAAGTGGCTACAGAAAGAATTGATTCTTTTCCATTGAAAACGCTGTTTCAGACAATTTGTAAGTTTTGCGATCCCTTTGCACTAAACTACTCAGGGTTAAGATGTAGAATGAAATAAATGTTACCAAACTACTTAGCATCCTGAAATACATAAAATAAAGTTGTTTTCCTAAAGTTGCTATGCAGTTATGTGTAGAAATTGGAAAATGAAAGAACTGATGCTTACTCCATTGAAAACGCTGTTTCAGACATTTCTGTAGTTTTGTGTATTTTTGTATTTAACTATGCAGGGTTAAGTAGTACAATCAAAACATTTTGACAAACTACTCAGCATCATGAAATACATCAAATAAAGTATTTTTCCACAAGTTCCTACATAGCTTAAGTGGATAAAGTGGTAAATGAAAAAACTGATGTTTTCTCCATCCTGAACTCTTGTTTTAGCGAGTTGAGAAGTTTTTGATAGTTTGCTTTTCAGTGCTCAGGTTTAAGTAAAACTATCAAATAAATGCTACCAAACTACTTTGCATCATGAAATACATAAAATAAATTTCTTTTCCACGTGTTACTATGTGGTTATGTGTAGAAAGTAGCAAATGAAGTAATTGATTCTTTCTCCATTCAAAACGCTGTTTCAGACAATTTGGAAGTATTGTGATACACTTGAACTTAACTCCTCAGGGTTAAGTTAAGCAATCAAATAAATGTTACCAAACCACTCAGCATCATGAAATACAAAAATAAATTATTTTTCGACAGGTTGCTATGTAGATAAGTTCAGAAAGTGGCAAATTAAAGAACTGTAAGTTTCTCCATTCAAAACGATATCTCAGCGAGTTCAGAAATTTTGGATACATTTGCATTTAACTGCTCAGTTTTAAATTGTGCAATCCAATAAATGTGACCAAACTGCACAGCATCTTCAATTACGCATTGTTAAGTTGTTTTCAACAAGTTGCTACATAAGTTGAGAGTTAAAGTGGCAATGAAAGAATTGATAGTTTCTCCTTCCTAAACGCTGTTTCAACCGGTTTGGAAGTTTTCTGATACATTTGCACTTAACTGCACATGGCTAAGTTGTACAATCATTAAAATGTTACCAGAGTGCTCAGCATGATGACATTCATTGAAAAAAGTTGATTTCAACAAGTTGCTACATCGTTTGTGTAGAAAGTGGCTAATGAAAGAATTGATGCTTTCTCCATTGAAAACGCAGTTTCAGACATTTCCGAATTAATGTGACACAATTGCACTTAACTGCGCAGGGTAAAGTTGTACAATCAAATAAATGATACCATACTACTCAGCATTATAAAATACATGAAATAGAGTAGTTTTCCAAAGGTTGCTATGTAGATATGTGCAGAAAGAGGCAAATCAAAGAACTGATGCTCTTTCCATCCAAAACACTCTTTCAGCGAGTTGAAATGTTTTTGATACATTTGCGTTTAACTTCGCAGGTTCAAGTTGTACAATCCAGTAAATGTCACCAAACTACTCAGCATCATGAAATACGCAACATAAAGTTGTTTTCAACAAGTTAATAGATAGGTCAAGTGTATAAAGTGGCAAACGAATGAATCGCTTCTTTCTCCTTTGAAAACGCTGTTTCAGACATCTCCGAAGTTTTGTGATACATTTGCATTTAGCTGCGTAGGGTTCAGTTGTACAATCAAATAAACGTTACCAAACTACTCAGCATCATGAAATCCATAAAATCAAGTAGTTTTCCACAACTTACTATGTGGTTATGTGTAGAAAGTAGCAAATGAAGGAATTGCTTCTTTCTCCATTGAAAACGCTGTATCAGACAATTTGGAAGGTTTGTGATACATTTGCACTTGACTGCTCAGGGTTAACATGTACAAACAAATAAATGTCACCAAACTTCTCAGCATCATTACCTACAAGAAATAAAGTATTTTTCCACAGGTTCCCATTTAGATATGGGCAGATAGTGGCAAATTAAAGACCGGATGGTTTCTCCATTCAAAACGGCGTTTCACCCAGTTGAGAAATTATCGATACATATCCATTTAGCTGCTCAGGTTTGTTGAATATTCAAATTAATGCTACCAAAATACTCAGCATCATGAAATAAATGAAATAGAGTTGTTTTCCACAAGTTACTCTGTGGTAATTTGCAGAAGTAGCAAATGACGGAATTGAATCTTTCTCCATTGAAAACGCTGTTTCAGACTGCTTGGAAGGTTTGTGATACATTTGCACTTAACTGCGCAGGGTTAAGTTGTACAATCGAATAACTGTTACGACACTACTCAGCTTCCAGTAATACGCAACATGAAGCTGTTTTCAACAATTTGCTACATAGGTTAAGGGTATAAAATGGCAAATGAAAGAATTGAAGCTTTCTCCATTCATAACGCTGTTTCAGCCAATTTCTGAGTTCTGTGATATATTTGCATTTACCTGCTCAGGCTTAAGTTGTAGAATCAAATAAATGTTACCAAACTACCTAGCATCCTGAAATACATAAAATAAAGTTATTTTCAACACGTTACTATGTTGTTATGTGTAGAAAGTGGAAAATGAGAGAATTGATTCTTTATCTTTTGAAAACGCTGTTTCAGACAATTTGGAAGTTTTGTTATACATTTGATCTTAAGAGCTCAGGGTTAGGTTATACATTCAAATAAATGTTACCAAACTACTCAGCATCATGATATACATAACATAAAGTTGTTTTCCACAACCGACTATGTAGATATGTGCAGTAAGTGGCAAATGAAGAATTGAATCTTTTCCATTGAAAACGCTGTTTCAGACAAATTCAAAGTTTTGTCAGACTTTTGCACTTAACTTCTGAGGGTTAAGTTGTACAATCCAATAAATGTTTCAAAACTGCTCAGCATCTTGTAATACGGAACATGAAGTTGTTTTCAACAATTTGCTACAAGGTTAAGGGTATAAAGTGGCAAATGAAAGAATTGAAGTTTTCTAAATTCAAAACGCTGTTTCAGACAATTTGGAAGTTCTGTGATACATTTGCATTTACCTGCTCAGTTGTCGAATCAAATAAATGTTACTTAGCATCCTGAAGTACATAAAATAAAGTTGTTTTCAACAAGTTACTATGTTGTTATGTGTAGAAAGTGGAAAATGAGAGAATTGATTCTTTATCTTTTGAAAACGCTGTTTCAGACAATTTGGAAGTATTGTGTCAAAATTGCACTTAACCCCTCAGAGTTAAGTTCTACAATCCAATAAACGTTACCAAACTACTCAGCATCATGAAAACATAAAATAAAGTTGTTTTCCACAATTTACTGTGTTGTTATCTCTATAAAATAGCAAATGAAG
The DNA here is from genome assembly GCF_009764475.1 of Pristis pectinata. Classification (NCBI taxonomy): domain Eukaryota; kingdom Metazoa; phylum Chordata; class Chondrichthyes; order Rhinopristiformes; family Pristidae; genus Pristis; species Pristis pectinata. The sequence goes on from NW_026262467.1 coordinate 36,086, forward strand.
GAATTGATTCTTTCTCCATTGAAAACGCTGTTTCAGACAATTTGGAAGGTTTGTGATATATTTGCCCTTGACAGCTCAGGGTTAAGTTGCACAATCAAATAAATGCTACCAAACTACTCATCATCATCAAATACATAAAATAAATTTCGTTTCCACAAGTTACTATGTGGTTATGTGTAAAAGTAGCAAATGAAGGAATTGATTCTTTCTCCATTGAAAACGCTGTTTCAGGCAATATCGAAGTATTGTTATACAATTGAACTTAACTCCTCAGGGTTAAGTTATACAATCAAATAAATGTTACCAAACCTCTCAGCATCATGAAATACATAACATAATGTTGGTTTCAACAGGTTTCTACATAGGTTATGTGTAAAAACTTGCAAATGAATGATTTCATGCTTTCTCTATTGATAAGGCTGCTGCACCAAATTTGGAAGATTTCTGATACATTTGCATTTTCCACCTCAATGTTAAGTTGCACAATCGAATAAATGTTATCAAACTCTTCAGAATCATGAAATACATGAAGTAAAGTAGTTTTCCCCACGTTGCTTTTTGGATATGGGCAGAAATTGGCAAATGAAAGAACTGATGCTTTCTCCTTTTAAAACGCTGTTTCAGAGAGCTGAGAATTTTTTGATGCATTTGCATTTAACTTCTCAGGTTTAAGTAGTATAATCAAATAAATGTTACAAAACTACTCAGCCTCTTGAAATACGCAATATGAAGTTGTTTTCAACATGCTGCTGCATAGCCTAAGTGTATAAAGTGACAAATGAAAGAACTGATGCTTTCTCCATCCGAAACGTTGTTTTAGCGAGTTCAGAACTTTTCGATACATTTGCTTTTAAGTGCTCAGGTTTCAGTTCAACAATTAAAGAAATACTACCTAACTCCTCAGCATCATGAAATACATAAAATTGTGTAGAAAGTAGAAAAATGAAGGAATTGATGCTTACTCCATGCAAATTGCTGCTTCAGCCTATATGGAGGATATGTGCTGGATTTGCATTTCCATGCTCAGAGATAAGTTGTAAAATCAAATAACAGTTACCAAACTACTCAGCATCATGAAATGCATGAAGTAAAGTAGTCTTCCAGAAGTTGCTATGTATATATGTGCAGAAAGTGGCAAATGAAAGAACTGATGCTTTCTCCATCCAAAACGCTTTTACAACCAGTTTCGAAGATTTCGGAAACATTTGCATTTAACTGCTCCACCGTTAAGTTGTACCATCAAATAAATGTTAGCAAACTACTCGGCATCATCAAATACATAACATAAATTGTTTTCAACAAGTTGCTACATAGTTTATTGTATAAAGAGGGAAGTGAAAGAAATGATCCTTTTTCCATCCAATCGCTGTTTCAAACAGTTTGGAAGGTTTGTGATAAATTTGCATTTAATGCTCACGCTTAAGTTCTACCATCATTAAATGTTACAAAGCTGCTCAGCAACATGAAATGCATAACCTAAAGTTCTTTTTAAAATGTTGCTACATAGCTTAAGTGTATCAAATGAGAATGAAAGAACCGATGTTTTCTCCATTCAATACGCTTTTTCAGCAAATTTGGAAGTTTTGTGATAAATTTGCATCTAACTGCTCAGGTTTCAGTTGTACAATCAAATAACTGTTACCAGACTACACAGCATCTTGACATACGAAGCATAATGTTGTTTCCAAAACGTTGTTACATTGGTTCAGTGTATAAAGTGGCAAATGAAAGAATTGATGCTTTCTCCATTGAAAACTCTCTTGCAAACAATTTGGATGTTTGGTGATACATTTGCATTTCACTGCACATGGTTAATTTGTGCAATCACGTAAATGTTACCAATCTCCGCAGCATCATCAAATACATATATTAAAGTTGTTTTCAACAAGTTTCTATGTATTTTTCTGTAGAAAGTGGCAAATGAAAGAATTGATTCTTTTTCATTTAAAACGTTGTTTCAGACAATTAGGGACGTTTGGTGATACATTTGCACTTAACTTCGCAGGGTTAAGTTGTACAATCAAATAAATGTTACTAAGCGACTCAGCATCATGAAATACATAACATAATGTTGGTTTCGACAAGTCTATACATAGGTTAAGTGTAAAAACTTGCAAATGAATGATTTCATGCTTTCTCTATTCATAAGGCTGCTTCAGCCAAGGTGGACGTTTTGTGATATATTTGCATTTTGCTGCTCAGTGTTAAGTTGCACAATCGAATAAATGTTACCAAACTCTTCAGCATCATGAAATACATGAAATAATGTAGTTTTCCACAAGTTGCTTTTTGGATATGGGCAGGAAGTGGCAAATGAAGGAACTGATGCTTTCTCCTTTTAAAACGCTGTTTCAGGGAGCTGAGAATCTTTTGATACATTTGCATTTCACTTCTCAGGTTTAAGTAGTATAATCAAATAAATGTTACAAAACTACTCAGCCTCTTGAAATACGCAATATGAAGTTGTTTTCAACATGTTGCTGCATAGCGTAAGTGTATAAAGTGACAAATGAAAGAATTGATGCTTTCTCCATCCGAAACGTTGTTTTACCGAGTTCAGAACTTTTTGATACATTTGCTTTTAAGTGCTCAGGTTTCAGTTGAACAATTAAATAAATACTACCAAACTCCTCAGCATCATGAAATACATAAAATTAAGTTCTTTTCCACAAGTTACTATGTGGTTATGTGTAGAAAGTGGCAAATGAAGGAATTGATGCTTTCTCCATTCAAAAAGCTGCTTCAGCCAATTTGGAGGTTATGTGATAGATTTGCATTTCCCTGCTGAGATATAAGTTGTACAATCAAATAAATATTACCAAACTACTCAGCATCATGAAATGCATGAAATAAAGTAGTCTTCCAGAAGTTGCTATGTATACCTGTGCAGAAAGTGGCAAATGAAAGAACTGATGCTTTCTCCATCCAAAACGCTTTTACATCCAGTTTGGAAGATTTCGGAAACATTTGCATTTAACTGCTCACCGTTAAGTTGTACCATCAAATAAATGTTACCAAACTACTCGGCATCATCAAATACATCACATAAATTGTTTTCAACAAGTTGCTACATAGTTTAGTTGTATAAAGAGGGAAGTGAAAGAAATGATGCTTTCTCCATCCAATCGCTGTTTCAAACAGTTTGGAAGGTTTGTGATATATTTGCATTTAATTCTCACGGTTATGTTTTACCATCAATTAAATGTTACAAAGCTGCTCAGCGTCATGAAATGCAGAACCTAAAGTTGTTTTTTAAAAGTTGCTACATCGCTTAAGTGTATCAAGTGAGAATGAAAGAATTGATGTTTTCTACATTCAAAAAGCTGCTTCAGCCATTTTGGAAGATTTGTGATACATTTGCCTTTACCTGCTCAGCGTTAAGTTGTACAATCAAATAAATGTTAACAAGGTACTTATCATCATGAAATACATAAAATAAAGTTGTATTACACAAGTTGCTACGTAGTTGTCTGTAGAAAGTGGCAAAATAAATAACTGATTCCTTCTTTATTGAAAACGCTGTTACAGCCAATTTAGAAGTTTTGTGATACATTAGCACTTAACTGCTCTGAGGTAAGTTGCACAATCATATAAATTATACCAAACCACTCAGCCTGATGAAATACCAAACATAAAGTTGTTTTCCCCAATTTACTTTTTAGGTCAAGTGTCGAAAGTTGTAAATGAACGAATTTATGCTTTCTCCATCCAAAACCCTATTTCCACCTTTCCTCAAGTTTTGAGAGAGATTTGCATTTACATGCGGCTGGTTAATTTGTACAAAACAGAAATGTTACGGTTCTAATCAGGATCATGAAATATATCTAATAACATGTTTTTCACAAGTTACTCTATAGTTATGTGTAGAAAGTGCCAAATGAAAGGTTGATGCTTTCGCCATCCAATCGCTGTCTCAAACAGTTTGGATGGTTTGTGATAAATTATCTTTGAATACTCACGGTTAAGTTCTACCATCAAATATATGTTACAAAGCTGCTCAGCGTCATGAAATGCAGAACCTAAAGTTGTTTTAAAAAGTTAATGCATAGCTTACGTGTATCAAGTGAGAATGAAAGAATTGATGTTTTCTTCATTCAATACGCTTTTTCAGCAAATTTGGAAGCTTTCTCATACATTCGCATCTAAGTGATCAGGTTTACGTTGTACAATCAAATAACTGATAACAGACCACACAGCATCTTGAAATACGCAACATAATGTTGTTTCCAACAAGTTGTTACATTGGTTCAGTGAATAAAGTGGAAAATGAAAGAATTGATGCTTACTCCGTTGAAAACTCTGTTGCAAACAATTTGGAAGTTTAGTGATACATTTGCATTTAACTGCGCATAGTGAATTTGTACAATCAAATAAAAGTTACCAATCCACGCAGCATCATGAAATACATAAATTAAAGTTGTTTTCAACAAGTAACTATGTAGGTATGTGCAGAAAGTGGTAAATGAAAGAATTGATACTTTTCCATTGATAACGGTGTATCAGACAATTTGGAAGTTTGGTGATACATTTGCAATTAACTGCGCAGGGTTAAGTTGTACAATCAAAGAAATATTACTCAACGACTCAGCATGATGAATACATAACATAATGTTGGTTTCAACAAGTTTCTACATAGGTTAAGTGTAAGAACTTGCAATAGAATGATTTCATGCTTTCTCTATTCATAAGGCTGCTTCAGCCAATGTGGACGTTTTGTGCTACATTTGCATTTTCCTGCTCAGTGTTAAGTTGCACAATCGAATAAATGTTACCAAACTCTTCAGCATCGTGAAACAGATGAAATAAAGTAGTTTTCCACAAGTTGCGTTTCGGATATGGGCAGAAAGTGGCAAATGAAAGAACAGATGCTTTTTCCTTTTAAAACGCTGTTTCAGAGAGCTGAGAATTTTTTAATACATTTGCATTTAACTTAACAGGTTTAAGTAGTATAATCAAATAACTGTTACAAAACTACTCAGCCTCTTGAAATACGCAAAATGAAATTGTTTTCAATATGTGGCTGCATAGCTTAAGTCTATAAAGTGACAAATGAAAGAACTGATGCTTTCTCCATCCGAAACGTTGTTTTAGCGAGTTCAGAACTTTTTGATACATTTGCTTTTAAGTGCTCAGGTTTAAGTTGAACAATTAAATAAATACTACCAAACTACTCAGCATCATGAAATACATAAAATTAAGTTCTTTTCCACAAGTTACTATGTTCTTTATGTGTAGAAAGTGGCAAATGAAGGAATTGATGCTTTCTCCATTCAAAAAGCTGTTTCCGCCATTTGGGAGGTTATGTGATAGATTTGCATTTCCCTGCTCAGAGATAAGTTGTACAATCAAATAAATTTTAACAAACTACTCAGCATCATGAAATGCATGAAATAATGTAGTCTTCCAGAAGTTGCTATGTATATATGTGCAGAAAGTGGCAAATGAAAGAACTGATGCTTTCTCCATCCAAAACGCTTTTACAACCAGTTTGGAAGATTTCGGAAACATTTGCATTTAACTGCTCACCGTTAAGTTGTACCATCAAATAAATGTTACCAAACGACTCGGCATC
>NW_026262467.1:42157-97893 GCF_009764475.1 Pristis pectinata
CATCATTCTGAGTAGTTTGGTATAATTTATATAATTGTGCAACTTAACCCTGAGCTGTTAAGTGCTAATGTATCACAAAACTTCCAAATTGGCTGTAACAGCGTTTTCAATGGAGAAGGAATCAATTCGTTCATTTGCCACTTTCTTAACATAACTACGTATTAACTTGTGGAAAACAACTTTAGTTCATGTATTTCATGATGCTGAGTAGTTTGGTAACATTTATTTGCTTGTACTACTTTAACCTGAGAAGTTAAATGCAAATGTATCAAAAACTTCTCAGCTCTCTGAAACAGCGTTTTCAATGGAAAAGAATCAATTATTTCATTTGCCACTTTCTACACATACCGACATTGAAACTTGTTGAAAAGAACTTTAAATTATGTATTTCATGATGCTGAGTCGTTTCGTAACATTTTGTTGATTGTACAAATTAATCCTGAGCATATAATTGCAAATGTATCACAAAATTTCCAAATTGTTTGAAACCGAGTTTTCCATGCAGAAAGCATCAATTCTTTCATTTGCCACTTTATACACTGAACCAATGTGTCAACCTGTTGCAAATAACTTTATGTTTCGTATTTCAAGATGCTTTGTAGATTGGTAACATTTATTTGATTGTAGTACTTAAACCTGAGAAGTTTAAAATGCAAATGTATCATAGACTTCGCATCTCTCTGAAACAGCGTTTTACATGGAGAAGCATCAGTTCTATCATTTGCCACTTTCTGCACATATCCAAAAAGCAACTTGTGGAAAACTACTTTATTTCATGTATTTCATGATTCTGAGTAGTTTGGTAACATTTATTTGATTGCACTACTTAACCCCAGGCAGTTAGTTGCAAATGTATCACAAAACTTCCAAGTAGTCTGAAACAGGGTTTTCAATGGAGAAAGCATCAATTCCTTCATTTGCAAGTTTATACACTTAACCTATGTAGAAACTTGTTGAAAGCAAGTTTATGTTATGTATTTTATGATGCTGCGCAGTTTGATAACATTTATTTTGATTGTAGAACTTAATCCTGCGGACTTAAATGCAAATCTATCAAAAACTTCAGAAATGTCAGAAACAGGGTTTTCAAAGGAGAAAGCATCAATTTTTTTCATTTGCCACTTTATACACTTAACCTATGTATCAACTTGTTCGAAACAACCTTATGTTGCGTATTTCAAGATGCTGAGTAGTTTGGTAACATTTATTTCATTGTACAACTTAACTCTGCGCAGTTAAGTGCAAATGTATCACAAAACTTCGAAGTTGTCTGAAACAGCGCTTTCAATGGAGAAAGAATCAATTCTTTCATTTGCAATTTTCTGCACATAACTATGTAGTAACTTCTGGAAAGGAACTTCATTTTATGTATTTCATGTTGCTGAGTAGTTTGGTAACAATTATGTGATTGTACAACTTAACACTGAGCAGGAAAATGCAGATGTATCACAATAATATCAAATTGTCTGAAACAGCCTTATGAATAGAGAAAGCATCAAATCCTTCATTTGCAAGTGTTTACGCTTAAACTATGTAGAAACTTGTTGAAACCAACATTATGTTGTGTATTTCATGACGATGAGTCGTTTGTTAACATTTATTTGATTGTACAACTTAACCCGGCCAGTTAAGTGCAAATGTATCACAAAACTTCAGAAATCTCTGAAACAGAGTTTTCAAAGGGGAAAGCATCGATACTTTCATTTACTTCTTTGGACACTTCACCTATATAGCAACTTGTTGAAAACAACTTTTTTTTTGCCTATTTCAAGATGCTGAGTACTTTGGTAACTTTTATTTGATTGCACTACTTAAGCCTCAGAAGTAAAATGCAAATGTATCAAAAACCTCAGACTGCTGAAACAGCGTTTTGGATGGAGAAAGCATCAGTTCTTTCATTTGCCACTTTTTACTCATATCTACATAGCAACATGTGGAATCCTACTTTATTTCAGTTTGGTATCATTTATTTGATTGTACAACTTAAACCTCAGAAGTTAAATGCAAAAGTATCAAAAACTTCTCATCCCGCTGAAAGAGCGTTTTGGATGGAAAAACCATCCATTCTTGATTTGTCACTTTCTGCACATATACAGATAGCAACTTTTGGAAAACTACTTTATTTCATGTATTATATAATACTCAGTAGTTTGGTATCATTTATTTGATTGTAGAACTTAACCCTGCGCAGTTAAGTGCAAATGTATCACAAAACTTCCAAAATTGTCTGAAACAGCGTTTTCAATGGAAAAGAATCAATTCTTTCATTTGCCACTTTCTGCACATACCTATATAGAAACCTGTTGAAAAAAACTTTAATTTATGTATTTCATGATGCTGCGTAGTTTGGTAACATTTATTTGATTGTACAAATTAACCATGCGCAGTTAAATGCAAATGTATCACTAAACTTCCAAATTGTTTGCAACAGAGTTTTCAATGGAGAAAGCATCAATTCTTTCATTTGCCACTTTATACACTGAACCAATGTAACAACTTGTTGGAAACAACATTATGTTGCGTATTTCAAGATGCTGTGTAGTCTGGTAACATTTATTTGATTGTACAACTTAAACCTGAACAGTCAGATGCAAATGTATCACAAAACTTCCAAATTTGCTGAAAAAGCGTATTCAATGGAGAAAAAATCAATTCTTTCATTTTCACTTGATACACTTAATCTATGTAGCAACTTTGTAAAAACAACTTTAGGTTATGCATTTCATGATGCTGAGCACTTTTGTAACATTTATTTGATGGTAGAACTTAACCGTGAGCATTAAATGCAAATTTATCACAAAGCTTCTAAACTGTTTGAAACAGCGATTGGTTGGAGAAAGCATCATTCTTTCATTTGCCACTTTCTACACATAACTATATAGTAACTTGTGAAAAACAGGTTATTAGATGTATTTCATGATGCTGATTAGATCGGTAACATTTCTGTCTTTGTACAAATTATCCTGGCGCAGGTAAATGCAAATGTCAAACAAAACTTGCAGAATGGTGGAAATATCGTTTTGGATGGAGAAGGCATAAATTCGTTCATTTACCACTTTCGACACTTGACCTACAAAGTAAATTGTGGAAAACAACTTTATGTTATGTATTTCATCAGGATGAGTAGTTTGGTATAGTTTATATGATTGTGCAACGTAACTCTGAGCAGTTAAGTGCTAATGTATCACAAAACTTCTAAATTGGCTGTAAAAGCGTTTTCAATGGAGAAGGAATCAGTTCTTTAATTTGCCACTTTCTACACACAACTACGTAGTAACTTGTGTAAAACAACTTTATTTTATGTATTTCATGATGCTAAGTACTTTGGTAACATTTATTTGATTGTACAACTTAACGCTGATCAGGTAAAGGCAAATGTATCACAAATCCTCCAAATTGGCTGAAGCAGCTTTTTGAATGGAGAAAGCATCATATCTTTCATTTCCCTCTTTATACAATTAAGCTATGTAGCAACTTGTTGAATACAATTTATGTGATGTATTTGATGATGCCGAGTAGTTTGGTAACATTTATTTGATGGTACAACTTAAAGGGTGAGCAGTTAAATGCAAATGTTTTCGAAAACTTCCAAACTGGTTGTAACAGCGTTTTGGATGGAGAAAGCATCAGTTCTTTCATTTGCCACTTTCTGCACATATATACATAGCAACTTCTGGAAGACTACTTTATTTCATGCATTTCATGATGCTGAGTAGTTTGGTAACATTTATTTGATTGTACAACTTATCTCTGAGCAGGGAAATGCAAATCTATCACATAACCTCCAAATTGGCTGAAGCAGCTTTTTGAATGGAGAAAGCATCAATTCTTGCATTTGCCTCTTTATACACTTAAGCTATGTAACAACTTTGCGAAAACAGTGTATGTTATGTATTTGATGATGCTGGGTAGTTTGGTAACATTTATTTGATGGTAGAACTTAACGGTGATCAGATACATGCAAATTTTTCCCAGAACTTCCAAACTGGTTGAAACAGCGATTTGGATGGAGAAAGCATCAGTTCTTTCATTTGCCACTTTCGGCACATTTCTTCACTGCAACGTTTGGAAAAGAAAAACATTATTTATGTATTTCATGATGCTGAGCAGTTTGGTAACATTTATTTGAATGTACATCTTAACACTGAGTACTTTAATGTAAATGTGTCACAAAAGTACCAAATAGTCTGAAACAGCGTTATGAATGGAGAAACAATCATGTCTTTCATTTGCAAGTTTTTTGTACACTTAACCTATGTAGAAACTTGTCGAAAACCACTTCATGTTATGTATTTCATGATGCTGAGTAGTTTGGTAACATTTATTTGATAGTACAACTCAACCCTGAGTAGTTCAATGCAATGTTATCACAAATCTTCCAATTTGACTGAAACAGTGTTTTAAAAAGAGAAAGCATCAATTCCTTCATTTGCTACTTTCTGCACATATCTACACAGCAACTTGTGGAAAACTAGTTTATTTCATGTATTTCACGATGCAGAGTAGTTTGGTAACATTTATTTGATTGTACAAATTAACACTGCGCAGCTAAATGCAAATGTATCACAAAACTTCCAGATTGGCTGAAACAGCGTTTTGGAAGGAGAAAGTATCAGTTCTTTCATTTGCTACTTTTGGCACATATCTACATAGCAACTTCTGGAAAACAACTTTATTTATGTATTTCATGATGCTGAGTAGTTTGGTAACATTTATTTGATTGTACAACTTAACTCTGAGCAGGGAAATGCAAATGTATCAAAAACTTCTCAGTTCTCTGGTACAGCGTTTTAAATGGAGAAAGCATCAGTTCTTTCATTTGCCACTTTCTGCACATATCCAAAAAGCAACTTGTGTAAAACTACGTTATTTCATGTATTTCATGATGCTGGGTAGTTTGGTAACATTCATTTGATTGTACAAGTTAATCATGAGCAGTTAAGTGCAAATGTATCACAAAACCTCCAAGTTGTCTGAAACAGCGTTTTCAATGGAGAAAGTTTCAATTATTTCATTTGCACTTTCTGCACATGACTACATAGTAACTTCTGGAAAAGAACTTTATTTTATGCATTTCATGTTGCTGAGTAGTTTTGTAACATTTATTTGATTGTACAACTTAACACTGAGCAGGAAACTGCAGATGTATCACAATAATGCCGAATTGTCTGATACAGCGTTATGAATAGAGAAAGCATCAAATCATTCATTTGCAAGTTGTTACACTTAAACTAAGTAGAAACTTGTTGAAACCAACATTATGTTATGTATTTCATGATGCTGAGTCGTTTGGTAACATTTATTTGATTGTACAATTTAACACTGAGCAGGAAACTGCAGATGTATCACAATAATGCCGAATTGTCTGATACAGCGTTATGAATAGAGAAAGCATCAAATCATTCATTTGCAAGTTGTTACACTTAAACTAAGTAGAAACTTGTTGAAACCAACATTATGTTATGTATTTCATTATGCTGAGTCGTTTGGTAACATTTATTTGATTGTACAACTTAACCCTGCGTAATTACGTGCAAATGTATCACAAAACTTCCAAATTGTCTGAAACAGCGTTTTCAATGGAAACGAATCAATTCTTTCATTTGCCACTTTCTACGCACACCTACATAGAAACTTGTTGAAAACAACTCTAAGTTATGTATTTGATGATACTGAAAGTTTGGTAACATTTATTTGATTGTACAAGTTAACTCTGCGCAGTTAAATGCAAATGTTTCACAAAATTTCCAAATTGTTTGAAACAGAGTTTTCAATGGAGAAAGCATCAATTCTTTCATTTGCCCCTTTATACACTGAACCAATGTAGCAACTTGTTGGAAACAACTTTATGTTTCGTATTTCAAGATGCTGTGTAGTTTGGTAAAATTTATTTGACTGTACAACTTAAACCTGAACAGTTAAATGTATCACAAAACTTTCAAATTTGCTGAAAAAGCGTATTCAATGGAGAAAGCACCATTTCTTTCATTTTCACTTGATACAGTTAAGCTATGTAGGAACATTTTGAAAACAACTTTATGTTACGTATTTCTTGATGCTGAGTAGTTTGGTAACATCTATTTGAAGGTAGAACTTAACCGTGAGCAGTTAAATCCAAATTTATCACAAAAATTCCAAATGTTGAAACTGCGTTTGGATGGAGAAAGCATCAATTCTTTCATTTGCCCACTTTCTACACATAACTACATAATAACTTGTGAGAATCAAGTTATTAGATGTATTTCATGATGCTGAGTACTTTGGTAACATTTCTGTCTGTGTAGAAATTAAGCTTGAGCAGGTAAATGCAAATGTCTCACAAAACTTGCAAATTGGTGGAATCTGCGCTTTGGATGGAGAATGCATCAATACGTTCATTTACCACTTTCGGCACTTGACCTTAACTGTAAATTGTGGAAAACAACTTTATGTTATGGATTTCATGAGGCTGAGTAGTTTGGTATAATTTATATGATTGTGCAAATTAACTCTGAGGAAGTTAAGTGCTAATGTATCACAATATTTCCAAATTGGCTGGAACAGCGTTTTCAATGGAGAAGGAATTAATTCTTTCATTTGCCACTTTCTACACATGACTACGTAGCAACTTGTGGAAAACAACTTTATTTTATATATTTCATGATGCTAAGTACTTTGGTAACATTTATTTGATCTTACAACTTAACGCTGAGCAGGTAAAGGTGAATGTATCACAAATCTTCCAAATTGGCTGAAGCAGCGTTTTGAATGGAGAAAGCATCAATTATATCATTTGGCACTTTCAACACATAACTAGATAGTAACTTGTGGAAAACTACTTGATTTTATGTATTTCATGATGCTAAGTTCTTTGGTAACATTTATTTGATTTTACAACTTAGCACTGAGCAGGTAAAGGTAAATCTATCACAAAACTTCCAAATTGGCTGAAGCAGCTTTTTGAATGGAGAAAGCATCAATTCTTGTATTTGCCACTTTATACACTTAAGCTATGTAACAACTTGTTGAAAACAACTTATGTTCTGTATTTAATGATGCTGGGTAGTTTGGAAACATTTATTTGATGGTACAACTTAACGGTGAGCAGTTAAGTGCAAATGTTTCCCGAAACCTCTCAACTTGTTGAAACAGCGTTTTTGATGGAGAAAGCATCAGTTCTTTCATTTGCCATTTTCGGCACATATTCTACATAGAAACTTCTGGAAAACAACTTTATTTATGTATTTTATGATGCTTAGTAGTTTTGTAACATTTATTTGATTGTACAGCTAAACACTGAGGAGTTAAATGCAAATGTGTCACAAAAATACCAAATTGTCTGAAACAGCTTTATGAGTTGAGATACCATCAAGTCTTTCACTTGCTAGTTTATACACTTAACCTATGTAGAAACTTGTCTCAAACAACTTCATGTTATGTATTTCATGATGCTGAGTAGTTTGGTAACATTTATTTGATTGTACAACTTAAACCTGAGCTGTTAAATGCAAATGTATCACAAAACCTCCAAATTTTTCTGACACTGCGCTTTGGGAGCAGAAAGCAACAATTCTTTCATTTGCTACTTTCTACATATGAATACAGAGTAACTTCTAGAAACCAACTTTATTTTATGTATTTCATGATGCTCAGTTGTTTGGTCACATTTATTTGATTGTACCACTTAACACTCAGCAGTTAAATGCAAATTTATCACAAATCTTCCAATTTGGCTGAAACAGCGTTTTAAAAGGAGAAAGCAGCAATTCTTAGATTTGCTACTTTCTACACACAGCTATATAGTAACTTGAGGAAAACAACTTTATTTTATGTATTGCATGATTCTGAGTACTTTGGCAACATTTATTTGTTTGTAGAACTTAACGCTGCGCAGGTAATTGCAAATGTATCACAAATCTTTCAATTTGGCTGAAACAGCGTTTGGAAAGGAGAAAGCATCAATTCTTTCATTTGCCACTTTATACACTTAAGCTATGTAGCAACTTGTTGAAAACAACTTTATGTTATGTATTTGATAATGTTGAGTAGTTTGGAAAGATTTATTTGATGGTACAACTTAACCGTGAGAACTTAAATGCAAATGTATCATAAAAGTTCCAAACTGGTTGAAACAGCGGTTTGGATGTTGAAAGCATCAATACTTTTATTTGTCACTTTCTGCACATGTCGTCCTAGTAACTTGTGGAAAACAACTTAATTTCATGTATATCATGATGCTGAGTAGTTTGGTAACGTTTATTGATTTGTACAACTTAACACTGAGCAGCTAACTCCAAATGTATCAAAAAAGTTGTAAGTTGTCTGAAACATCGTTTTCAAAGGAGAAAGAATCAATTTTTTCATTTGCCACTTTTTATGTATAACTACATAGTAACATGTGGAAAACAATTTTATTTTATGTATTTCAGTATTCTGAGTAGTGGGCTAATATTTATTTGATTGTACAACTTAACACTCAGCAGGTAAATACAAATGTATCACAAAAATACCAAATTGTCTGAAACAGCCTTATGAATAGATAAAGCATCAAATCATTCATTTGCAAGGTTTTACGCTTAACCAATGTAGAAACTTGTTGAAACTAACATTATGTTATGTATTTCATGATGCTGAGTCGTTTGGTAATATTTATTTGATTGTACAACTTAACCCTCCGCAATTAAGTGCAAATGTATCACAAAACTTCAGAAATCTCTGAAACAGAGTTTTCAAAGGAGAAAGCATCAATACTTTCTTTTACCACTTTATACACTTAACCCATTAAGCAACTTGTTGAAAACAACTTTATGTTGCCTATTTCAAGATGCTGAGTAGTTTGGTAACATTTATTTTATTGCACAACTTAAACCTGAGAAGTTAAATGCAAATGTATCAAAAAACTTCTCAGCCTTCTGAAACAGCGTTTTGGATGTGGAAAGCATCAGTTTTTTTAGTTTCACACTTTTTGCACATATCTACATAGCAACATGTGGAAAACTACTTTATTTCATGTATTTCATGATGCTGAGTAGTTTGGTATCATTTATGTGATTGTACAACTTAAACCTCAGAAGTTAAATGTATATGTCTCAAAAGCCTCTCAGCCTGCTGAAACAGCGTTTTTGTTTGGACAAAGCATCAGTTCTTTCATTTGCCACGTTTTGCACATATCTACATAGCAACATGTGGAAACCTACTTTTTTCATGTATTTCATGATGCTGAGTGATTTGGTTTCATTTATTTGATTCTACAACTGAACCTTGATCAGTTAAGTGCAAACGTATCACTAAACTTCCAAATTGTCTGAAACAGCGTTTTCAATGGAGAAAGAATCAATTCTTTCATTTGCTAGTTTCTACACATAACTACATAGTAACTTGTTGAAAACAACTTTATTTTATGTATATCATGTTGCTGAGTAGTTTGGTAATATTTATTTGATTCTCCAACTTAACACTTAACAGGTAAATGCAAATGTGTCACAATAATACCAAATTGTCTGAAACAGCGTTCTGAATGGAGAAGCATCAATTTCTTCATCTGCAAGTTTATACACTTAACCTATGTAGCAACTTGTTGGAAACAACTTTATGTTGCGTATTTCAAGATGCGGTGTAGTTTGGTAATATTTATTTGATTGTACAACTTAAACCTGAAAGGGACATCCGAGAGAGCGCAGCTTTGCAGCAGTGATCTGTGACTTAAGTCAGTCATGAAGACTTATAATGTTGGGCCAGTTGTTGCACTGTCTCCCTGCCAGTGGAAAAGCCTCATCCCACCTTTTAGCACCATGTCTACAGCAGTCTTCAAATACACGTCCAAATGTGTTTTAAATATGCATATATCGCTTTTGGGAAGTGACTTCCAAACATTCATCTGGGTGTGTTCACAAGAGGAGCGGTCGATGGCATTTTTGTACCAGCGGGAGTAATATTGGATGGGGTGAAACAGGTAGAAAACTAAGCTTTTTCAGGATTATCAGTGATATGGAGGTGCAGACGAACAACACGAAAATCAGTGGTGTTGACAGTGTGGAAGTTTTCCATGGAAGACAACGTCATTGCATTGGATTTTTTCCACAGAGAAAGACTCTCTGCTAAGATATTGTAATATATGCCAGACACACAAACTACGCACCACACACACAAAATACAAACCAGATGCTCACACCACACAAACACACACACAAGTGTATTCTCACACCATACACTCGCACACAATCTCATTCACAACAATAACTGACAATAATAACAATAATTCACAACAACAACAACAACAATAACACACACACAATAACTGACACACATGCAGTCCCTCTGTCCTCCTCTATTGCAGCTAACTCGACCATGATTGGGGTAATGTTCCGCAGACGATGTGGTCTCTCCAGAGGTATCACTGTCTACCTGTTGTCGATGACAGAGACGGATCTCCTGGTCATTATCACCAGCGTGATATTAATCCGAATTGTTCCCATAACTTTCCCATTCAGTTTCTTGACCATTGCTCCCGCCTGCAGTGTGAATCTCGCTGTAGCTTATGGTGTAAGAGATTGCTCCGTCTGAGTAACGGTGATGTTCACCTTTGATCGCTTTGTGGCTATTTGCTCCCAAAAATTGAAAATGAAATATTGCACGGAGCGAACGGCGGCTGTGGTGATCAGAACGGTTACTACTCTGAGCTGTTTCAAAAATGGATTTTTCTATTTTGAATATGAACCTCCATATAAAACCGAGCCCATACTGTGCAAAGTTAAGTCAGTAGTTTATACGTCAGCTGGCTGGGTAGCATTTGACTGGACCGACAGTAATTTAACGCCTCGTCTGCCATTCGTACAAATTTTGGTGCTCAATTACCTCACCATCAGGGACATTTTAAGGGCCAATAGAATCCGCAGGAGACTCCAGGGCGATGGGAACAGTGAGAGACAGAGCGACCCGGAGATGGACAGCAGCAGCAAGTCTATCGTCCTGCTCCTCAGTGTCTCGGGTATCTTCATCCTTTTGTGGCTAATGGTGCTTATAACTTTCCTCTACATTCGCATTGCCGACGTCACTTACTTTTCAGGTTCTAATTTTAGTGACTCAAATTTCCCTCTGGAAGAATGCGGGTACGCACTTCAGTTCCTGTGTGAACCTCTTTATTTATGCAGGGACACAGAGTACGATCCGAGACGAGATAAAGCTTGGGCTGAAATATCCACTGACTTTCATTAATAAATTACTTAAATAAACAGTTTTTATCCTTTGGGAACAGTTTATGTTGCAAACCACCCTCATCTTCTTTTCTATCATCTCGCCTGCTCATAGTGCATGCCTGCGACTCTACTTTGTTCCGAGTTTCAGGAGGTTTGGTGTGTCACCAAATACAATTTCAAATTTCTGTGGATGTATGGTGGTGATTATTCTGACTGGTTGCATCACAGCCTCGTGTGGAGGCTCCAGTACACAAGATTGCAAGACGCTGACGAGGGTTGTAGACTCAGCCATCTCCATCATGGGCACAATCCTCCCCACCATTGAACACATCTTCAAGTGGTGGTGTCTTACGAATGCAGCATCCATCACGAAGGACCCTCACCATCCGGGACATGCCCTCCTATCGTTACAACCGTCAGGGAAGTGGTTCAAGAGCCTGAAGACCTACACTCAATGATTCAGAAACAGCTTCTTTGCCTCTATCATCAGACTTCCGAACGGGCCATGAACACTTCCTGGCTATTCCTTTTACCATTCAATTATTTTGTGATTTATTGTAACTGTGCGTCTTTGCTCTATACTGCTGCCGCAAAGCAACAAATTTCACATCATATAAGACAGTGATGATAAATCTGATTCTGATACAGCACGGAAATGGACCCTTCAGCCCAAATCATCCATGCCAACCAAGTTGTCTCACTGAGCCAGTCCCATTTGCCTACATTTGGCCCACATCCCTCTCAACCTTTCTTACCCATGTACCTGTCCAAATATCTTTGAAACATTGCAGTTGTTCCCACTTCTACCACTTCCTCTGGCAGCTCGTTCCATACACTCAGCTTCCTCTGTCCTCACTCTTGGGTCCACGCTGCGTTGTGATGGCACCTTGCGCCTTCCTGCTTTATGTACATCTTGTTCTCTACCATCTCTTCTGCTCAGTCATATAGTCATAGAGATACACAGCACGGAAACAGGCCCTTCGGCCCACAAAAGCCATGTTGACCATCAAGCCCCCATTTACACTAATCCCGATTTCATTCTCCCCTCATTCCCATCACCTCCTCCCAGATCCTGCTCCTCACGGGGGGTTCTCCACCATCATCCTGACTGCAGTCTACATCTCACCTCAGGCAGACATCATGCTGTGTTGGATATTCATTTTCCAAGCCCAGAGTGGGCTATTGCTCACCTCAGCTTTTTAGCGCAGCATCAGAAAATGTCCAAGCTTCAAGACTTTTGTTGTTCACTCAGTTATACTTCTTTCTAGCACATCAGCAGCAATTGTCCAAGGGTCAAGATGTTTGTTCTTCAACCAGTTCAACTTGTAAACAGTATTATTTGCTCATCCTCTTGACTTCTACCTTGTGCACTTTGCTCACCCTATTTACTGAAGAGAAGCAATGGGGTCCACTTTGTCCTCGTTAAAATATGACCTAATCAAGAGGAACAGGAGTGTCCACATTGGCCTCGTTAAACTCTCCATCCACCTGGACTGATGAATGTAGTTGAAAAACATCACATACCGATGATGCCAACCAGTGGCAAAACAGTGTAATGTTAGAAGGCAGTCAGGGTCGTTAGGAATGACAGCATGGAATGACAGAGAGAAGGGGTGACAGAAAGAAGACCTAGAATTCATTCCTCAGCGACGGACGACTTGTTCGTCTGCAATTTGTTGGTATGACCTTTGAGCTTGTAATTAAATATTAAATATGTCTCAATTAAAATAAAATGAACTGTGCTTAGACTGCTTTGTTAGCTGAAAGTATCTTCTCCTTGGTTGGGGGAGGGGAACGAACTGCTCGAAATAGTGATTATTGACAGTGAGACCTTTCCGTAGAGACTAAAGTAGTAAAGTGTAGGCTGATACAGTATAATCTCCCTATAGTGAGGGTACTCGTAGATGCTTGTACCAGATGGAGCTTAAAGTCTTGACTCAAGTTTAGAGCTCTCAGACGGTACACTCAATATCATTGCAGTTTGCGCCCAACGTGGTCACGTTTACTTTTAATGAAGTAAAACAGAAAGAATTATCATTTTGCAGTTGTCTAACTCAGACCGTGCTCGAAAAATGTTAACACACACCACCTGGTACTAAAATGGCTGATATACCGGTCCCAGTAGCTGCACAAGCAAATGCTGGTCAATATTATGAATGTGTTGTTTGTCGAACAGAGATATGGGATGATACACCCAATGCTCCTCTAAATGAGCATGATGAATATTTTATTCTTCAGGTCAGAGACTGGAATGATGAGGGGATCGAACACAGAGTAGGATGTCGACTGGACAGATCGAATCCTGGTTTAGTACCGATTGGACTCAAACCCTCTCCTCTGTGGCCCAATGTGGCATAACATCCTTTAAAACATGACTCTGAAACATGGACTGTGATGGGTCAGCAATGAAAGTCCATAAAATATAGATCTAGTCGATTACAAGCAGGAGCAGGGATTATAAAGAGAAAATGTTTATCTGAAACAGAATTTGAACCTCATGAGTTAGAAGCCCATCCTTTAGGGAACCAGAGAGCACAATTTCAATTTGTTGAGGCTAAATTTCTGGAGATCTGCCTGAGACAAGTAAACACAACCAAAACAGTCCTGATCTGCTCTGACTCTGATTGTGTCAGGAACACAGTAGAAAGAGATCTCCCCACTTGATCGACTGCCTGATGGAGAACACACGGAGGAAATCTACTTCCACACTTGTCCACGTGGAGAAACATTCATGAATTATTATTGACTGGACCATTAGTACAGGTGTTACACAGCCCGAGTTATACTGCAGGCCGTCTGCACAGCTATGGTAATGAATTAGCCAATAAACAAGCCAAACGAGTTGTCGGGATGGACCTTACTCCGGTAAGGAAGGCCAGGGTTATGGTAGTAACTAAGCAATAAATAAAAAAATAACCAAGATGATGTTTCAAGAATCCTCCCAGATACTACTCAACCCAATTCAAAAGGATTTACAACACAGCACAAGTCCGAGACTGATGGTTAAGGTTTGGGTCTGCCTCCCCAAAAAAAGACAAGAAGCAAATACCTCCTGCTCAGAAGCAGGAAGAACTAATTCGAGAAGCCCACCAAGGATTTGGACACAATCACGGTGGCGGACAAGCCACATGCAAAATTACCCATATTATACTGGTGGCCTTACTTGTTAGCTGATTGCAAGCGATTTGTTGCAAATTGTAAAGAATGTCTGTCCTATAATAAAGCAGCAGTTATAAGACCACCTCCTAAAAGACGAATAAAACCAAACGCACCAATGCAGGTGTGGCAAGTTCATTATATGGGCCCATTTCCGGCATTCCAAGGCAGCCCACCTTATCGGAGACCAACTAAATATATTATTGTCACAGTTGATCTTTTTACGGTATATACGTGGTTAATCCCCACTGTTTCTTGTAGTGAGACCACTGCTGTCATCGCACTTCAGAACTCAGTCGTACCGCACGTTGGCACTCCTGCCTGCTTACATGCAGGCCAAGGGTCTTCCTTCATTGGTAAAATCTTTCAGGTCATGTGTGAATCTGCAGGAATACAAGTGGAGTGCAGCCCTCCGTGCCACCCACAATCGACTGGGACGGTGGAGAGAAGGAATCAGGAGATTAAGAGGGCCCTGGTAAAACTGGTCTACTCCCGTGGTCAAAAGTGGGCCACACTTGTCCCTGAAGTTCAGCTATCTGTGAACAACATGCCTTTGTCAAAAATCGGAGTACTTAAGAGTGTTACACCTTATTTATTAATGTCCATCTAAATACACCCCTAATTGCTGAGTCAGGCCAACCATCGCCTGCACCTGATACAACTCTCCTCAAGGAGTCGAGAGTGTTTATGGGAACTCAATAAATAACAAGAGAACCTGACAAGAAAGTTTGGAGACCACAAAAGGTGACTGGGTTCAAGACAATAAATTCCATAGAAACAATTCTGACCCTACTCTCCGTCCTCACTGGTAACCTCCTTGTCTCGTTACCCTGGTCATCAACGATAGGACTGAGGTAATCGAGACCGGGAGGGGAAACAAGACTGTAAATAGATCTGTCTCTATCGATAACATTAAACTTTTCCTAGCAGCGTTTATACCCCCAGAATGAGTTGGAACCCTGATATTAAACTGGTACATGGGTCCACACAGAACCCCTACTTCCCGATGGGAGATGGATGGGCAGGATTGAAAAGATAAGACGCATGCTTCGATCCAAAAAGAAATGTAAAAGATCTTCACTTGAAGATCTCATGGAAACATTACCCAGAAGTAGTGCACCTGAGAAGGGCTGTTGTTTGTGGAGCAAGTAACATCCAAACTCCAGAAAGAAATGTTGCCCTTGCTGTATTTTCCTTTTAATATTCATGTGAATTACAATATTATTCAGTGCTGCTTTACTTATCATTTGCTTTTTAACACATGAAGTAGCGTTTACCACAGAGATTGCCTCAGCTGGCTCAGTTACCCCGAAACGTAATGACTCACAAAATATTAGATCTGGGAGATCTGGAGGGAATGATGATTACAATTTAAATGTCACCAAATAGCCCTCACCCCTTGGTCATACGTGGACCAATACACTACAACCTTAATCCTTGCCTCTGGCAAAGTGATTGTTCCCGTACACTTAAACATTCACCCTGACTGCATTGCCTAAGAAATGAACATAGACACGTGGGAAGGCAAGGAATCACTTGTGAGAATAGTTAATGATATTTTGATAAAACTGGAAGATACCAGCCCAGGTGTTGAAGGTAAACTAATAGAGGAATCCCTTGACATGGATCCCTCTACACTTGAATCAAAATATAGGCACGGCTCTGTTGTTGAATGGTCCCAATCATGGAGACTTGACATTAACTCGATCAGATGACAACTGTGAGAAATTATTTTATAACGACAATTCTTCCATGTTAGACCGATATCTTATTGCACTTTCCCTTTATGACAAACGAATATATGAACATACTTATTACAAAGACTTTAGACGTTTTCATTTCTCCAACTATGGCCACCATTCCACTCCCTTGTCCAATGTAACAGAAACATGACAATTTTCTGTACTACTGGTTTATATTCTAAATGGTTCAGGGAAGCCCTTGATCCAGTTTTTGCCTGGGAAGATAAGATGGAAAGATGCACTGAAGCAGAAGTTCTCCTTCTGTTGAAACGTTGAAGCCTGGAGGGACCGAAGTTTTGCTTATTTCCACTTCATGTGTTCCGGATCCAATCCGACCCCGCCAAGTCCAATGCCCTGGATTGGATTATACGTTGTGTGTTATGGTGTGTCTTACTACCTGTTGTGTGTTATGTTTTACTGTGGGTAAAAACCTTACCAGGAGGAGAAGGGTGGCTGCCCCTGGGGAACACTGTACTCCTGATAACCCTTTTACCTATTTTTTGCAACTTCTTCGGAGACGGCGGTGTAACCCTCGGGCCTCCGAGGCCGATAAAGCATTTCATTGTCACAAAGTAGAATTATTTGGATGTATTTTGTTATTTACTTACTCTTTGGGTACAGGCATTTATCGCGTGTGTGGTACTCCTACAATGCAACAGGTAAGACCACTGGGCCCACAGATACTGCCATTTGTGTTACACTCAATGTTACAAGAACAATCTATATATTCAGTTGACAAAATCCCATGGTCTGACAGAACAGGCTCGGTTGTCCTTGCTCAGTTAAGGTTTTCTGGAAAAACACAAAATTTGGGAAGATATATCACTTTTTCCTCATCAGGCCTAATCCTTAACAAGGTGAAGGAGGGAGACCTGGACATTTATTTCCAGAGTCCAGAATCAGCAAAATGGGAAGAAATTTATGCAGGAGATATAGTTGGTATCAGAATGCCGAGCTACAGCACATCCTTGAGTATTCATTTCCATTAGAGGGACTTAACCAACCCATACATTCTGATGCCTTATTCTAGTCACCCAGAAGTGAAAGTACAGACAGAACAGGAGTACTGTAACCTTCCTTACCTCAGTACACATGTAAAGGTAACCTGCCTCTATAAATGATTTTACCCTATACTTATACTGCTGAATCACGTAATTAATGAGTCTGATTTTCCATAACTAAAAACATCAGATTACTAACCCCTAGAAAAAAGAAGATAGCATACACCATCCGAGGAAACAAGAATCAGTGATTTGCTTACGATTCATTTTTAGAAAACCTGAATAAAAATAAATACCGACACTCCTGTGAAAGGAATGAACCATCTTCAGGTCAGTAAAAGACACTACGAGCTGATGAGCTGAACGGATGGTAACAAAGACAGTGATACAAACTTGCACCAAGAAACAGCAAGATCTGTTCATGAAGAAGGAAAATCTTAAGGAAGGACTAAAATGGACGCATAACATGAGCATTGATGCATGTTGTTGCACGTTTATAAAATAATATGGTAAAAGTCCTCTGAGATTTCAGAAATATGTGCAGCTGAGATTAAGGAAGTGAATACTCTGACAAATAGATCACACATAAACCCTTACTTGGGAAGTACTCCATGAGTCCTCTGAGCATCCAATCAAGGAAAGCTCCTCTGGTACCGGTAGCCTGCTGGAAGAGTTGGTGGAGTGACAGTCTGCTCCCAGGAGGCAAGAGACTGATCTTGAAATAAGTTTCTTCAAGGATGAGCTGGACTAGAAACCTTCACTTAGCAAGAAGGTTGTGTGATGGGACTTATTGCTAAGCTCAGCTTCTTAGCACAACAGCAGAAACTGCCCAAGGTTCAAGATTTTTGTTGTTCACTAAGTTGAATTTCTTTTTAACACATTAGCAGAAATTGTCCAAGGCTTGAGGTGTTTGTTGTTTGCTAAGTTAAACTTCTAACCAATATTCCCTGCTCAGCCTCTTGATATAAACAAGAGAACAATGGGGTCCACATTGGCCTCCGGCTTAATCAAGATGCAAGAATGGGGTCCACGTTAACCTAATGAAACCCTCCAATGATCTGACCTAAAAATGTGGTTGTAAAACATCACACGCCAATGATGTCAACTCAGTGGAAAAACAGTATAAATGTTAGAACGTAGTCGGGGTTGGTAGGAATGACAGAATGAAATCACAGAGAGAAAGCGTTACAGAAAGAAGACCCAGAATTCAATCCTCAGCCTTTGGTTTTGACGACGGACGACTTGTTCGTCTGCAGCACATTGATATGACTTTTAGCTTGTAAAAATTGTAGTTGTGTTTGGAAATTCTTTGTAAATCTTTGTTAAGAGTTACTTATTGGAATTAAGCGTGTCTCACACAAAATAAAATAAACTGTGTTTAGGCTGCTTCGTTCGCTGGAAGTATCTCCTCCTTGATTGGGTGGGGGGACCCACCGCTCGAAATAGTGATTATTTACAGCTAGACCTTTCCGTAGAGACTAGAGTAGTGAAATAAGCTCGCCCTTGAAGCGTAGGTTGTTACAGTATAATCTCTCTTTAGTGAGAGTACTCGTAGATACTTGTACCAAATGAGGCAAAGTCTTGACTCACGTTTAGAGCTCTCGGACGGTACACTCAGTATCATCACAGCCTGACCATTGGGCTTGAGAGTGCCCTTGACTCCAAGGCAACTTTAACAATGATCAATTTCCGCCTGAACCACCACCATAGACTATGCGATTCACTTTAAACAACCCATTTGATCAACGTCCCCAGCCTCCACAGTAGTGGTGCCACGCCCAAATTCTACCCGTTATGAAGATTTCTGAGCCTGTTATTCCCTTGACTGTAAATGGACAACAACTTTATTTCTTATTCCACAATTCGTGCTTCTGACTGGCCACTAGCACCAATCAGTAAACGTTGTGGGACTTTCGGGACAACAAGTCTCTCCACCTGTCTCTGGCAGCGTCACTTACCAGCTTCTCGGACACAAAGGAAAACCTCATTTTCTCATAGCACAGAACCCTCTGGCTAACCTTTTGGGGCGGGACCTCCAATGTGAGCCACACTGTACTTTGGTATGTTCCCCTGATTGAGTACAACTTGAAGTACCAGAAAGGATACACCCAACAGTCTGTACCTTGTCAGAAGAGACTGCTCGGATAAGACCAGAAGTTTGCTGGAGGAAGTTTACCAACAAATCTTTGTCAACAAGGGAAATATCCACAGGTGGACAACTGCTGCAAATCCCGGAAGCTCGCCTAGTGCTGGGAAAGTACCCAGACATGACATCCAATTGGGAAATGACTATCCATTGTACGACACATTACTCTGCGGAGAGTCTGGACCATTTGTAGGAGGAATCTGCGAGACAATTGTTGCGAGACAGCCACAGTAAGTCCTTTTCTCTTACTATTTCCGCCCTCTTTATGGGTCCCGAAGGGGTCGCAGCCGCTGTGAAATTATCACCTGATGTAGATCCTCCCTTTAAAATGCCACCGGATGTAAGTCCGCACGTTACTCTTCACGTTACACTACCGTACTGCCCGAGGCACCCGGGACCAATGGTTTATCGCCTTTTGTGCAGAACACTAGAGGCCATCTGTACTAACCCAGAAGGAATCTACCAGTTTTTCCCAAGGCAGTTGTCCTCACAAACAGCACATCTGCCTCTTATCCCACTGAGTTCGAGCACCATGCTTTGAACCTTTCTACCTCACAGAACAATGATATCACTGACTGTTTACTCGCCATAAAGCAGATGATCAATGTTTCGGGTCAGGACTGAAGATAGGAAAAGGGGAAGCCCAATATACAGGAGAGAAAAGCAGAGCAGTGTCGGTGTACAAAAGAGGGGAGGCTGGGTAAGCACAAGGTGGTGATTGGTAGATGCAGGTAAGAGACAGTGATAGGCAGGCGACGGGGAGGTGGAGAGAGCAGATGCACTGGGCGATTAGTGGGCTCTGCCAAATACATCACGGCACATCCCTCCCCACCATCGGTAGTATCTACAGGAGGTGCTGCCTCAAGAAGGCTACATCCATCATAAAAGATTCCCACCATCCGGGCCATGCCATCTACTCGCAGCTACCATCGGGCAGGAGGTACAGATCCCTGAAGTCCCACATCACCTGGTTCAAGAACAGCTGCTTCCCTTCAACATTTCGTTCTTGAATCAACCGGCACAACCCTAATCACAAGAGTTTACCAACACTTTGACCGCTTTCATCACTTAGCACTAAAATTGACTTTTTTGTTCTAATTGTGTTCTTTCTTATAAAAATTGTGTTTAATTTATGTTTCTCTTGTGAATGCTGCTTATCTAATGCTTTGTGCCTGTGATGCTGCTGCAAGTAAGTTTTTCATTGTGGCTGTTCACACATGTACTTGTGTATACGACAATCAACTCAAATTTGACTTTGACTTTGATCATCCCACAAACTAAATGCAATCTGTCTCTTCGTTTTTTAATGTCAAAATATCTTATTCCAGGTTGCTGTGTTCAATGGGCTGGAGACAGCTTTCACCAATTACACCCACTATTTAAGACAGTCCTCACTTTCCTTGTAAGAACTGGAAGCGGGACTAAACATTATACACATTTATTCATCAAAAAAATTATTGGCATCAGTTGCGTTAAATTGTTTGTTTCAATTAATGTAATTAGCATAAAAACAATGATGATTTCATAACATGCTCCCTGGTGACTGGTCCCGGGTATAAATATACAGTGTCCTGTCTGCTTATAGCTTTCAATAGCAATGGATGGATTTCCACAAATCTTGGGATTGGCCATTTGCTATTCTATCGTTGCAGTCATTGGCATTCCTGGTGAAGTATTGGTGTTAATTATCAATCTGCAAAATGTTGTGAAATGTTGCATCACTGCTGTGTTTACTGGGATTGTTGTTTTCTGTCAATTGTAGATTTTTACCCTTTTGTTATTCGTCCAGTTTCATTAAAAGCTTCTCATTTCTTTCTCCTATTGGTTGTACTATTTTGATTGAAAATATTATCCCTTTTAAATTTTATTTCTTTTTTGTGCATTTCATCACAATTAGCGGAAGAGTTTCTTCTTCACAACTTCTTATTAAATAATCTGGTCTTGATACCCATTATATCATCTCTGCTCATTCTGAGGGTAAGCACTCAACTATAATGGAAGCAATTTCTTTTCTTATGGCATTTATATGAACAGTTTCAAGCAAAATTTGACACCCAATTTACATTAAATGGTTTAAAACCCGATGTGGAGTGTTTAGAATGTTGAAATACAGGAACTGAGGATCCAGTCAGTATAGGATGGAAATTTGAACTGAAAATTTTGTGATTCAATGTATTGGCTGCAGAGAGAGATGAAAGTGAATCTATGGAGAGTGCGATAATGTGGTAGTGATATTTGTGCAGCAGTGATCTATGATTTAACTGAGCTTTGAAAATTTACAATGTTGGGCCAGTTGGCGCACTGTCTCTGTGCCAATGGGAAAAGCCTCATCCCACTTTTTAGCACCATGCCTATCGCACTCTTAAAATACACATCCAAATGTGGTTTAAATATGCATATATCGCTTTCGGGAAGTGAGGTCCAAACGTCCATCCGGTTATCCTCACAATAGGAGGGTTCAATCGTACTGTTGTACAAGAGGGGGAAATATTGGATGGGAAACGAGAAGAAAATAATCTTTTTTCAGCATTTTCAGTTGTATGGAAGAGCTGATGATCAACATGAAAATCACTGATGTTGAGAGTGTTGAAGTTTTCAGTGCAAGATAACGTTCTTGCTCTGGATTTTTTCCACAGCAACGGCTCTCTGGTAAGATCCAAACTGAAGTGTGTTGAAACATCGCAGCTCAGTTAATCACATGACAAAATGCTGAGTGGGATAACTGTCTGTCAATTCAGGTTCGTGTCAAAGAATAAAAGTCCCACTGACACCATTAAATACAATTTTATCTGCGTTCCATGGTTTTTCTTTGTCTCACACACACACAATCAAAACACAAAATATACACCAGATAGCACGTACATTAAAACAAAATATACCCCACACACAAAAATACACACCACCCACAAAAAACACACCGCACACTCACCAAACACAAAAATGCACATGACACACTCACATCACACACGAGTACACGCACCACACTGACACCACACAAAGACACACACAAACGTATTCTCACACCACACACTCGCAAACAATCTCACTCACAGCACTCCCATTTGTTACGGACTCAGTGAAAGTCCCTTTAAGATAGAGAGTGTGTGTGTATGTGTGTGTGGGGCGTGCTTACGTCAATAGAAGATAAAGGACGTAATGACGTTGTTGAAGAAGGCAGAAGAAGAAGGAGAGAGAGAGAGAAGGGAGAGAGACACCAGCCTGCTTGTTTTCTCTATCGATGGATGAGAAACAGTAACTGTGTTTGCCACTGAAATCCATGTATGGAAGTTGGAAGTAATCCGGTGGAGTTCACTTTGTTGCTGACCTGTAGAAGGAAACAGGTATTTGTATGTGGACGACCACGGTTCGGATGTTTTCGGGGTGAGGAAGTCACTACCGAGTAAACACTGAAGTGTCGTTTGGGTTCCATCGTGGAACATTTGGATTTCGTATGTACTCTCTCTATGTTTTTCTACATCTACATCTTAGCTTCAGACAACGGTGGTTGTTGAAGAAGCCCTTGCTCATGTTTCACCTTATGGCTTGCGGAACTGAACTTTAAGAACCATTCCGGAACTGGGAGTTTTGGACTTTGTCACACACACACAATGAAGAGTTTAGTTTAGGGGTTAACGTTCGAGGTTTAACATTTTTGAATTCTAACATACTAACATTTTTACTTTTATTTTACGTATTATCATAAGTAGTGATTAATAAAATAGTTTTTAACACTAAATCATGCTCAGTGTGTTTCTTTTGTTGCTGGTTCGTGACACATTCCACACACACCCACACCCACACCACGTGAAATCACCGTCACGCACTCTGTCTTCCCCTATTGCAGCTAACTTGGCCGTGATTGGGGTAATGTTCCGTAGTCGATGCGGTCTCGCCAAGTGCCTTCGATGGTAGGGAGGGTTCTGCCCGTTGTGGAGCTGGATGAGTCCACATCCCTGCGTAGCCTCTTGGGATCGGGCTCATCGGAACCTCCATACCAGGCGGTGATGCAGTCAGAATGCTCTCCACCATACATCTATCGAAATTTACAAGAGTCTTTGGTGACCTACCAAAGTAATGTTGTTTGAGTAATGAACAATGGTTATTAGAGAAAACTCCCGCGTTCTTCTTCTCATCATCATGGGATCCTTTGAGAATCATAGTTGGGCCGCACAGTGGTAGATTCACTGCATGCCACATCTCCAGAGACCAGGGTTCGATCCCGACCCCCGGTGACGTGTGCGCGCGCGTGTGTGTGTGTGTGTGTGTGTGTGTGTGTGTGTGTGTGTGTGTGTGTGTGTGTGTGTGTGTGTGTGTGGTGTTTGCACGTTCTCCCTGAGACAGTCTGCGTTTCAGTCAGGGTGCTCCACATTCCCCCCACATCCCAACGACATAGGCTTGGTAGGCCGCTGTAAATTGGCTCTAGTGAGAGTAAGTGGTACGTTTCAGTGGCAGTTGGTTGGAATATAGAGAAACTTTTAAAAATATGATTAAAATGGGTGGTTGGTGGCCTGTTTCCCTGTTCTATCTCCCTGTGATCCAAACAGCCCTTCGCCTACCACGTCCATGTCGAATATCAAGCATTCATGGAGTCCAACATTTGGTCTCTTAAATTCCCCTAGTAATAACATTGTGGCTCATTCGCCTCCGTCCCACTTCTCCCTTGTCTCGTTAATCCCTTCACATCGCCAAATCCGATGACGTCATTCAACGATTCAAAGTCAAAGTCATAGTCGAGTTTATTGTCAGATGCACAAGTCCGTGTGTGCACAGGAAAATGAAAAACTTGCTTGCAGCAGCATCACAGGCATAAAACATCAGATACGCGATATGCACAAGAAAAATAAGTTGTACATAGACAGTTTTTTACAAGAAAGAAACAATTAGAACACAAAAAACAAAATCCATTGAAGTGTAAAGTTGTGTCGGTGTTTCTGTACTGAAGTAGCTCAAAGTTAATAACATCAACTCGCAGTTAATAACATCGACTCAAAGTTAATAACATCAACTCAAAGTTGTATTGGGGAGAGTCGTCACTCACAGGTGTCAGATGTCAGGGTATATTATGGTCAGGGATCAGATTCCGTTCTCAGTTCTCACGGAGTTGTAGTGCTACGGGTTACACAAAAGGTTTAAGTCGCAGGGTCGGGTGGTCAGAAGTCGCATACCTGCGTCAGATCTCTCGGTTGGGTGCTTAACGGTCAGAAATGGCGATCAGGTCAGTCTCAGGGTATGGTGGGGTAATGGAGTCACATCACGGGTTTATATGTGGGAGATTCTGGGATATCAACATATGATCAGATCTCTACTCGCACACTAAAGTCAGGTCCCTGAGTCAGTGGTCACACATGGGCGTCACATATCAGGGTGTCGTGGGAACAGACTGTCTCATATCGAGGTCAGATCAAAAGGTGCGGTGGGTCAGGGTTCAGATAACCCGGGTCAGTTCTCAGAGTAGGGTTAGAGATCACAAGATCACAAGATCACAAGACAAGGGAGCAGAAGCAGGCCATTCGGCCCATCGAGTCTGCTCCAAGGAAAGGGAAATAGAAATGAGAAATGGGGAATGGGGGAAGAAGAAAAAAAACTATTCTAATCCCAATTACCGGCCTTATCCCCATATCCCTTGATATCCTGACTATTTAGATATCTATCTATCTCCTCCTTGAACGCCCCCACTGATCTGGCTTCCACTGCTGTATGTGGAAAGGAGTTCCACAAATTAACTACCCTCTGGCTAAAGAAATTTTTCCTCATCTCTGTTTTGAAACTGTACCCTCTAATTCTAAGATTGTGCCCTCTGGTCCTGGACTCACCCAGCAAGGGAAACAGCCTAGCCACATCTACTCTGTCCTTTCCTATCAATATTTTAAGTGTCGCTATGAGGTCCCCTCTCATTCTTCTGTACTCCAGCGAGTAAAGTCCAAGAGCCGACAAACCCTCCTCATACTTAAGCCCTTTCATTCCTGGAATCATCCTCGTAAATCTCCTCTGAACCCTCTCCAGCGTCAACACATCCTTCCTAAAATGTGGGGCCCAAAACGGCGCACAATATTCCAAATGAGGCGTCACTAGTGCCCCGTAGAGCCTCATTAACACTTCCTTACTTTTATACACTATACCTCTCTAAATGAATGCCAACATAGCATTCGCTTTCTTTACCACCGATCCGACCTGGTGGTTAACCTTTAAGGTATCCTGCACGAGTACCCCCCAAGTCCCTTTGTACTTCCGTGCTTTGGATTTTCTCTCCTCCTAGATAATAATCTGCCCGCTTATTTCTGCTTCCAAAGTGTACAACTGCACATTTCCCTACATTGAATCTCATCTGCCATTTCTTTGCCCATTTTCCTAAACTGTCTAGGTCCCTCTGCAACCTTCCTATCTCTTCAATACTCCCTACTCCTCCCCCTATCTTGGTGTCATCAGCAAACTTAGCCACGAAACCATTTATTCCATCATCCAAATCGTTAATGTACAAGGTAAAAAGGAGCGGTCCCAACACCGACCCCTGCGGAACACCACTAGTAGCAGGTAACCAACCAGAACGAGATCCTTTTATTGCCACTCTTTGCTTCCTGTCAACCAGCCAATGCTCCACCCATTCTGTTATCCTACCCGTAATTCCATGACCTCTCATTTTATTAATCAGTCTCTTGCGAGGCACCTTATCAAAGGCCTTTTGAAAGTCTAAATACACAACATCTACCGCCTCTCCCTTATCCACCTTGCCTGTGATTTCTTCAAAAACTCCAATAGGTTGGTCAGGCAGGATCTTCCCCTCACAAAACCATGTTGGCTAGGACCTATGCTGCCCTGCGCCTCTAGGTATTCCGTAATCCCGTCTTTGAGGATAGATTCCAATAACTTTCCCACCACTGACGTCAGACTAATAAATCTGTAATTTCCTTTATGCTGCCTCCCTCCTTTCTTATACAACGGAACTACATTTGCGACCCTCCAGTCCTCCGGAACCACGCCTGAATTTATCGATTTCTGGAAAATAATCGCCAATGCCTCCGCTATCTCTAAAGCCACCTCCTTCAGAAGCCGGTGATGCACCTCATCCGGTCCGGGAGACTTATCAGTCTTTAGTCCATTTAGTTTTCCTAGCACTTTCTCCCGAGTAATCTTAACTGAACTCAATTCCATTTCGTGAGACTCCTGACTAACCGGCATATTGCTGATGTCCTCTACGGTGAAGACCGATGCAAAATATTCATTCAATTCCTCTGCCATCTCTCTATCGTCCATTATAACAGCTCCTGCACCGTTATCAATTGGTCCTATATCAACCCGTGTCTCTCTTTTACACCTTATGTATTTAAAAAAAACCTCTTAGTATCCTTTCGAATGTTATCCGCCAACTTCCTTTCATAATTCCTCATTCACATACCAGAGTCAAATGTAAGAATGTGGTGGTTCAGGGATCAGATAACACGGGACATCTCAGGGCGGCGTGGGGTCAGGAGTCACATTCTCGGGTCATAACTCAGCATATGGTGGAGTCAGCTGTCACACCGGGGTTAAGGCTCAGGCTGCCGTCGTGTCGTGGGTCCAGGGGCCACACACCGGGATCATATCTCTCAGTGTGACGAGTTCATATGTCATACAGTGGGAATCAGATCCTCAGGATCTGGTGGTGTTAGTGTCACACTCTGTGG
Source organism: Pristis pectinata (assembly GCF_009764475.1). Lineage (NCBI taxonomy): Eukaryota > Metazoa > Chordata > Chondrichthyes > Rhinopristiformes > Pristidae > Pristis > Pristis pectinata. The sequence continues at coordinate 69,038 of NW_026262467.1, forward strand.
TCATATCCCAGGGATTGGTGGAGTTAGATGTCACACACATGAAGTCAGAGCTCAGGGTATTGTAGAATCATTGCTACGCTCTTTGGTCAGATCTCAGGAAGTGGTTGAGTCAGGGGTCACACACGTAGTGTTAGACTTCAGGGTGTGCTGAGGGTTGGGATCAGGTAACCCGGGTCAGATCTCAGGCTATGGTAGGGTCATAGTTCACAACGGTCAGCTTGCTGGAGATGGAGTCAGTGGGTCACACATCAGGGTACCATCCAGGCCTTGGTGGGTTCATGAGTTCACACACCCGGTTCACCTCTATGGGCTGGGCAGTGGTCATACAATGGGGTCAGCTCTCAGGATGTTGTGGTTTGTGGTTTGTAGGAAGGGTCTCGCACGGTGTTCAGTCTCAGTGTGTGTTGGGTTCAATGGCCGCACGAAGGGGTCAATATCAGAGTATGGTTGAGTCAGGGAGCAGACACCGGAATCAGTGTGTGGTGGGTTCAGGAGACATAAACCACGCTTCGATGGTGTGTAGCTAGGGTCGAGGTCACACACCGGGGTCAGGTCTCATGGTGTGATGTGGTGAGTGTTTACACACAGGGGTAATATGGGGAGGTTAGGATCATGGGTTGGACAGTCGAATAGGTTTAGATCTCAGTTTGTAGTAGGGTACAGGGGCACACTCCAGGGTCAGATTCTCAGGTTGTGGTTTCACATGGGTCACACACAGGGTTAAAGCCAGGTGGTGGTGGGTTCAGGGGTTTACCCACCGGGGTCATATCTTTTTGGGGGTCAGGGGTCACACAATGGTGTCAATATCAGAATGTGGTGGGGTCAGCGGAAAATCAAAGGATTCAGCTGTCAGGTTGTGTTGGGGTCATAGGTCACACATCCGGGTCAGATCTGCGGGTGTGTTGGTGTCAAGGGTCTGAGAACAGAGTCAGATCTCAGGGTGTGGTGAGATCAGCGTTCACATATGGAATGAGATCGCATGTTGTAGTGTTGTCAGAGATCACACATAGGCGTCAGGTCTCGGTGTGGTTGCGTCAAGGTGTCAGATCACATGGTGGAGTAGGATCAGTGGTCACACACCGGGGTCATAACTCTGGTGGGTTCAGGGGTCAAAAATGTGGTCAGGTCTCAGTATGTGGTGGGGTTAGGGGTCACACACCGCCATTATATGGGATGTGGTTCAGGTCGGGGTCACACACCCGGGTCAGATCTCAGCATATGGTATGGCCAGGGATGACACACTGGGGTGAGAGCTCAAGGTTTGGTTAGGGACAGGGGTCACGCACGGAGGTCAGGACTCTGGGTCTGTTGGGGTCAGGCGTCACACAACAGGGTCTCAATTCAGCGTGTGATAGCGTCAGGGCGTCAGATGAAGCTTTGGTTCAGAAGTCATACACATCGGGTCAGATGTCAGGGTGTGGTGAGGTCATGGGACAGATACGCCAGGACAGATCTCAGGATGTGGTGGTTCAGGGCTCACACAGCAGTAACAGATCTTAAGGTGTGGTGGTGTTAGGGGTCAGATACCCTTAGTCAGATTTCAAGATGTGAAGGTGTTCGAGGTTGACACAACGGGTCAAATCTCAGCATGTTGTAGGGTCAAGGATTAAATACCGTGGTCAGCTCCAGGGAGTGGTGGGGTCAGTGGTCAAACATCGGGTCAGATCTTAAGGTGTGTATGGTCAAGTCTCGCACACCAGTGTGAGATCTCATGCAGTGGGGTTCGTGTTATCAAACTGGGATCGCAGCTATGTGGCTGGTGGTGTCAAGAGTAACACGTGCGTGTATGGTCTCAGGCTGCGGTCGGGTCAGGAGTCATACACCTCGGTCAATATTAGGATGTGGTGGGGTTTGGGCTCACAGTCTGGGGTCAGATTGCAGGATGATGTGGCCAAGGGTCCCACATTGGTGTAATTGGTGTGTGGTGAGGATGAAGGGTCACAAACTATGGTCAGATCTCTGGGTGTAGTGGGGTCAGGGGTTATACTCGGGTCTATCTCAAGATGTGGGAGGATCAGGACACAACACGAGTCAGATCGCAGTTCGCGTTTTTAGCAGAGAGATCACATACCGTCGTCTGGAATTAGGGTTTCATTCGGCCAGGGTTTCCACATGGTGGGTTAGGTCTCAGGGTGTGCTGGGGTCAGCAGTCAGACACAGGGGTCAGGTCTCAGGGCTTGGTGGGGTCGGGGCTCAGATACTCCTGGTCAGATATCATGATGTAGTGATGTCAGGGTTCACACGCCAGGGTCAGTTGAAGTGCCACACACATGAACTCATATCTCAGGGGTGGGTGGTTGGTTCAGGCGTCAGATAGCCCGCGTCAGATCTCAGGGCGTGATAGCCTGAGGGTCGACGCTATGGTCATATCCAAAGGTTTGGTGTGGTCAGATGTCACACAGAGGTGTCAGGTGGAGCATGTGTTGAGGGGATGCACACATGTGGTGCAATCTCTGGTGGTTGTGGGTTCAGGTGTCAGGGTGAGGTGGGGTCAGTGGTGAAACACCAGGGTCAGGTGTCAGGGAGAGGTGTGGTCAGCAATCGCACTCTGTGGTCAGAGGGCAGTCTGGGAGCGCACTCTGGGAGCAGGCTGGGTTGAGTTCGGGGTCACACATAGGGGTCAGAGCTCAGGATGATGTGGGATCTGAGGTTACACAACGTGGTGAGGTCTCACGGTGTGGTGGGGTCAGGGTTCACACACGTATCAATTCCCTAGTGTTCTGGGGTCTGGGCTCACGAAGTCTCAGGGTGTAGTCGGGAAGTAGTTTCACAGGTCGCCTCAGATGGAAATGCCTCCTCCGCTCTGTTTCTCAAATCAGTATGATTGCGGCTCCACGGACTGCAACCTCATCTCCACAATCCCGACCCTTCCTGTAGGGAATAGTGTCTGTTCCTCTAACTATGAAGTGCCCCGTGATGCTCCATTCCCTTCCCCCACCCGCACCACCACCCCCACAACCAGAGCCGCCTGCTCTTCCACGGTAACAGGGGCAGTTTGCACATCCTTCCTACGGTCGGCCCCGTCGTCCACACCAAGAGAAAGAAAACAAGAACCTTCGACCTGGTGGACGAAAGTGAGGGCGGATTCTCGCCTAGAACTCTCGTCGAGGTCCCTGTATCTGCCTCTCTTGTCGTCAAACCGCCCGGTTCATCTAGATTAGTCAGATCTAAAATAATTTAAGGGGCGTGACTTCTTCCTGAGATTTAGATGAAAAATAATTTTCCCTCTGTGTCACAGATCTCAGAGCTAAGCACAGAAAAATATCCTTCAACCCATGTTGTTCATGCCGACCATCTTGTCAGTACTAATCCCAGTTACCAGCCTTCTATGCCTCGGGGATTCATTTGCCCGTCGAATTGCTTCTCACATGTTGTGGGAGAACCTGGCTCCACCACCTTCTTCGGGCGTGAGTTCCAGATTGCAACCACCCTTTCTACGAATCAAAATCATCTTCACATTCTCTCTAAACCTCGCCTGCCTCACCTCAAACCTAAGTTTTCTGGTCTTCGACTCCTCTGCTGTGAGTAGAAGTTTCTTTCCACCGACCCTCTCTGTGCCTGATCAAACTGGCGGTTGATTTGTGTTTCCAACATTGGCTAAATGAACCTGTCAACGCCTGTAAACGGCAGGTCGTAGACAGAGGTGAGACATGTGCTGATAGATGATGACCAACATTCCAACGAATAAAGTACCAGACAATGACCATCTCCAAGGAGAGTGACTCTAACTGCCTGCTATTGCCACCAAATGTAACGATCACGGTGAAGACATCCAGCATCAACAAACACGGTTTTCCTTTGCTCGAAACTAATCGATACTGGCGATAAAATACTGTGGCTATAACACAAGGGCAGAGACTGGATATCCCGACAACTAAAAGCCATGTCACACTCAGACATGCGGTTGAATACGTGTGCCTTGCCTGATTAATTACCACTTTACAAAACAAAGTCTTGACACTCAATGCTGTGACTGTGACTAAACTACAAGGATCCTGAAGTTGGTAGCGATAGAGTTTTTGTTTATTCACCACGACAAGCAGGCATTTCTTGGAGATAATCTCTGTAGAATCTTCCGAAGCTCAAAATATATTAAGTTTTTATTCTCTTCAGAACAACGCAACGGACAATTCAATACAATTTCCATAACTATAATGATACCGTTTACTTCAATATCTTGAAACCGACAACGGTCCCATTGATGTATACATTTACAATGAGTGCCACTGTATCTGACAGGTATTTCTGAATGGTCAAGTAACTTTATTGGAATAAATTACTTCACATGAACGGTTTAAAATCTTCTGAAGAAGGAAACATTGTCCATAAATACGCCAATCATTGATAGACCGAGCAAATATGTTCATGACCACATTTGATGGGCGACCTGACAAATGATTTTTGTCTCGAACCTTCCTTGAGTTCAGTCACAATGGTGCAAGCTAACTTGACTGGACATCTCTAATACATGATTTGGTGCAGGCGAGGTAACATACTCTATTGATGCAGGTGAGAATGTCGCATGGTCATGTCAGTTTTTGGAGATTCCATATTTCTGGAATAGCCTACGTCCGTGAGCCAGCAGTCTGTGTTCTGTAAACAATATTATTTGTTCACAAAGTGGTCGTTTTAAATTCAAAACTGATTACTGGACAAGTCTATATCTCCCAGGAAGTAGTAACACAATCGGAAAGAGAATGTAATAAAGCGTACGGTGGACTGGACTTCATCGGTCAAGGCACTGATATTGAAACTTGGCAAGCCATGTTGCAGCTGTATGAAACTTTGGTTCGGCCACATTTGGAATATTGAATCATTTCCAGTCGTCGCAGTACAGGAGGGAAGTGAAGGCCTTGTAGATAGTGCACAAGGGGTTCGCCAGGATATTGCATGGATTAGAGAGTAGTAGCATAACGAGAGCTTGGACACACTTGGATTGTTTTCTCTGCAGCGTCGGAGACTAAGGGGCGACTTGACAGAAGAATAGAAAAAAAATGAGGGGAAAAGATAGCGTAGTTAGTCAGCGTTTATTCCCAATATTGTAATGTGAAATACAAGAAGGCAGATGTTCAAAGTGAGAGTGGGAATGTTTAGGAGCGATCTGTGAGGTAACGTTTTCTCAGGAATATGAGGAGCATGGTAGTCACTGACAGGGTTGGTGGCGACGTTTATGGGGCATCCAGACGGACTATGAACAGCCAGTGAATAGAGGCTAACGGACCATGTTCAGGCAGATGGTTTTATTTTAAATTGATATCATGGTCGGCACAGACATAGTGGGCCGACAGGCCTGTTCTTGTTCTGTACCATTCTCCGTTCTGTGACGTTTGCAACAAATCAGAGGTGGTCATGTTTCTTCTCACTGAGCGACGTGATGTTCCTCTGGAAAGGTGATGAAAGGCAGAGATTTTTATTTTATCATGGCAAAGGTAGATGCATCCCAGGCAAGAAAAGTTGTGACCTGTTTCTCTGGTTGCTGGAGGCGTGGAGCTGAGGCATTCTGATTAGCTACAGTCAAATTGAGTGGCGAAACAGAGTGGAGGTATAATGTTGGTCTGCGACTTATGGACAAAGATGGCACAGTCTATCTACACACCAGGCAGCCAGAATCACCGAGAAGGTTCATGGTATTTGGGATTGTCTTGCTGAAGGAAGCGGATTGAAGGAAATCACCCACAGAATATGAGTAAGAGTTGGATCTGATGGTGTTTGTAACAATATCCCCTTTACTGTAGAACGCCGCTCCCAATTAACAACCCTCAGTATAGTCACAATTTGCAAGCAATAGAGTTTCCAATTACCGACCTGAATTAATCACAATCTGCCACAGCGGAGATTTCACCTGACTGAAGTAATCGGTTTGTTAATAATCTTAACGTCTTTCTGTTTAACTCTGTTGAATCTTCACTGTCCCCGTGGAGATTGTAAATGGTATGGAACCCCCGGCAATGATCTGCTTCAATATTTCATTCCGAGAGATCACCGATAGCAGACAGTAACACTTCACTGGACAGAGAAAGTGCTGGACAGATATTACAGTATGTGGAAAATATTGTATGTGATCATTGCCGTCATTGGAATCCCTGGTAAGTGAACAGATTAATTCATGTTTTGCAATTTGGTGCACAACTGGCTTTCACATGTTTTTGATCATGTCAGAAGCCGCCCGGCTGGTCATGTTTACGCAAACAAGAAGTGATGCAAATTCGCCCTGGAAATTTTCCGAAATTAAAGCTGAATTATCGAATTTTCAGACAACGCAAAGTAAACTTCTTTTCCAACAAAAAATTCACCCGTATATTGTTCTTCCTTCAGTACACATTGCCCAGAGTTGCACCAGTGTTCTGTGCAGGCAGATCTCCCAGATGGTGTGGCTGGGAGGGATTTACATTGTGAAGATCACTGTTCCTGAGTTATTCATCAAAGTGAGCGCCATGTCCCAGTGGCCGCGGGTGCATTGGCGTGAATTGTTATTGAATTGAAATCACAACGAGCAAATCCATTCATGAAGCCATTATGCTGACGGATACAGACTTGTCCCTGACTTGCTTCTAAAATCATCCTGAGCCGTATCATATGCCAAGTTGCCAGACCACTTGAAAACATGGCTCGCCAAAGATGCGTCTGTGAAAACGACCACATCAGGGAATGTAAATTGGTTTTACCATGGAGAGGGCAATTCCGCCAAATGTAGCGGATGACTGCACGTTTTCTCCCAGGCTTTTCCCCACACATCACGTTACCTCATCACCCTTGAAGCAGGCAGGTTGAACACTACGTGTCTGATATTGTTCAATTTGCAGGCACCCCAACACTACTGATTTTCAGCTGAAACCCGAGCCAATGTTCAGACCCGGAGAACGTGTTCAGTAATGACCAGTGTCCGTTCTCTTATCTTCCTCCAGAGAATTTACTGGCGATTTTCATCTTGTCCCGTGGAATGTGCGGCCTCTCCCCCTGCTCCATTGGCTACCTGGTGGACATGGAAGCGACGGATCTATTGGTCATCTTCACAGTGGTTATTTTGTATCGGATCAATTATTATTACTTTCCGATGATTTTCCTGGACATCTCCCCTGTGTTCAGGGTTATAAGTGTCCTGAAGTATGCAGCTACAGGCTGTTCTGTCTGGTTCACCGCCACTTTCACCTTTGATCGCATTGTCGCTATTTGTTGTCAGAAGCTGAAAACAAAATATTGCACCTGGAAAACTGCGGCCGCGGCTCCAGCAACAACCGTCATTCTGCTCTGTCTGAAAAACATACCCCACTCCTCCTCACAGGAACCCAGCGAGATCATAGACAATGTTCCATGGTTCTGTTCATGGAAGGATAGCTATTTCACTGATCCAGGGTGGGTGGGATTTGATTTGTTCGATCCGACTTTAATTCCGTTGCTTCCATTCGCTGTAATTCTGCTGCTCAACACTTTGACAGTAAGACACATTTTAGTGGCCAGTCGGGTCTGAGGGGTAAGAGCAAGGGGGAGAACCGTAGTGACGCGGAGATGGAGAGGAGAAGTAGGTTTGTGGGTTTACTCTTCACCCTCTCCGGTAACTTCATCCTGCTGTGGCTGACGACTGCTGTGGAATTCGTCTTTTCTCAGATCACAGGAACAGGAGCAGATGGGAGTGATTCTGAAATGATTTTTTTTTTACAAAGTCGGGTATTTGCTGAGTAACTTCAGTTGCTTTACGAACACATTCATTTAGGCGGTGACTCAGTCCAAGTTCAGAGAGCGGGAGAAGAGAGTGGTGAAATAGCTGGTCACCATCGTGCTTCAGTTCCTGAATAAAACCGCGCCCTGAGAGCAAACCAAAGGCGAACGAAGTGTCTCCAGTCCATTCTCCAGCTCCTGATATTCCCGGCCTCGTTTCCCAGGTGTCACTCGCGGGCGGAATGGCGGATCGAATGCCAGATCCAGGACGTCAGGCCCTTTGCGGCGATACTTGTCATTTTCTGCAATTGTCCCATCCCCCTGCACTGTCGTTGAACATATGAATGTAAAATCCATGTTGTCTTATCGTCCCATCTCCCACGGCATTGGCGACCGTCCAGTTGACTCCCCACCCTGTGTGCAATCGTCCTGATCCCCTCTGTCTGGGGGTCCATCCGGAGAGGGAGGGGCGGCAGAGGAGCAGTTGTGTGACAGGGAGAGTGAGAGGGTAAAAAGGAGGGAAACGATGTTCCGGAGTGATGGTGTGAGTGCCAGGGAAAGAAGAGGATGCCAAAGAGGATAGGTCCAGTAAGGAAAGGAAGAGAAGAGAAATAATTGTGTATTTTCTCCGAGTGGGGAAGTGTGCAGATGGAGTAAATAACGAGAAAATGTTATCAGTTGCTGAAAGTGCATAACCTGAGGTCACAAATTGGAGATGCATCGGAAAGTTCGCTCTGGAGCCTTGCTGAGAATTTTACTCACAAATAAAGTCTGTAACATTTGGAAAGCGTGAGTTGAAACATTTGGAAAGTATCTATCAAACGAACCTCCGGTCACACCCTAATAGTGAATCGGAAAAACAATAGATTGCGATAAAACAGCAGAATGGATGGATTTGTCTTCGAAAACATCCTGCAGTACTCGGCCTATTTCTCGACTGATGCTGACTTGAATCTCCCAAGTTGCCCAGTTTCTGATGGAATTGTATTCATCTGATGCAAAGATCATCACAGATGAAAGCAATATTGACGTGCATCCTAACACATAGGCACGAGTTCAGAGACTGACAAAACGACCTCAATCAGAGAGGGTTATGGGTACGTTTTTAAAATAGAGATTGTCTACAGCCAGCAGGTTCTTGAACCGACCTGCAAAGGAACTACATACCCCAGCAATGGAATACTACGAACCACATCTTGCACAACCAAATTGTCTCTGTTGATGCTAGTTTTTTTTTTGAATTGATGTCCTTTTGCACACTTTTTTTCACTTTAATGTCTTCTGCAATTTATGCATTTTTAGACATCGTATATATTCTGTGTGTTGTCTGAACTACGTGCTTGCGATGCAGCTGCAAGTAAGTTTTGCAATGTTCTTGTCTCCGTTACTACCTGTCTCTGGGAGTGTCTGTCTCTGGAAATACCTTACCATTGGAAACGTCATGCATTTTCTATCTTTTATAGACCTCCAGTCTCCATGTTCTCATATATTCGGTACAACTCTTCAAGGGGTCAGTGAATGCGCAAGCAATAATGCAAGGAAGGAAGGACTTCCTATTGTAAACCATTGGCTGAAGGCAATTGGCGTTTTGTTCAAATTATGAGCACGGACCAGATGAGCGCGTCAACAACACAGCGATGTTACGGAAGAGGACGATAATGTCAAGCTGAAAGTTACATTCTCGAAAAATAGATTTGAACATTTCCATCAAATTAGTGCGGTTCAATTCTAGATTGGGGCAGAAATAATGAGGGTGGTCGAAAAATCTTCCCATTTGCAGGTGCGGTGAAAAAATCAGGCAACAAGAAGTTACGATCAGGGGAAAAGCTTCAAAGAGGATCATAGGGAGAATTTTATTCCATGCGAATGTGTTCAGATTCCCGGCCACCCTGCCGGTGTGGGTGCTGGCAGCGGGCACTCTCACGACATTCAGGAACTATCTAGACGAACATCGGAATCGCCAAGATATTGAAAGGGATGGGCCAAGAGTTGGTGAATGGAATCCGTATGCATTAGTAATCAATGGTCTTCACCGACATGGAGAGCGGAGCGTCATGTTTCTGTGCTGTACGATTCGGTTGCACTGCTACAATGTCACCCACATCAATTTCTCTTGCATTGTCGATAATGTAATTTAAGTTTATGCCAGATGTAGCGAAATATATTTGTGCTAAATATAGTTTAAACAATAACTTCAGACGAATGATATATATCGAATAAATTCCAGACATACGGAACAACAAAAAAGAAATAGAATGGACCCCAGACTCTCGCACTCTACCAGAGATTGACAGGTACACAACGAACCCCACAATCTCACATTGTACCAGATACTAACAGGTACAGAATGAACCCTACACTCTGCCAGAGACTGACCGTCTCCCTTTTATTGATGATCCCTGCAATGCATTGCTCTCTTTCTCTCTCTCTCTCTCTCTCTCTCTCTCTCTCTCGTCTCTCTCTCTCTCTCTCTCTCTCTCTCTGTCTCTATGTCTCGAACTCTGTAATTTATTTTTAAAGAGCCGTCAAGTAGACCATGTCTTCATTCTCAGATTGAGAACTTACGCAATAGCTTTCATTTGTTCTGAAGCAAACTGGGCTGAGTACCCGCTGCCTTGAATTCTGTTACCAATACCTCTTGCTTCTGCAACATGGCTCTGTGACTGTTTACAAACCTCCTTTGTTTTCTATATCCCTTCATCAGTGTTCTGCCCAACTATAGAAAATTTTGTGAAACTCTTTAAAAGGGGATGACAAAAGCGTGGGCAGAAAGATCGGCAAATTATTCAATGCATGCATTGTTCTGTGTGTGTGTGTGTGTGTGTGTGTGTGTGTGTGTGTCTGTATGTGTCTGTGTGTCTGTGTGTGTCTGTGTGTCTGTGTGCCTCTGTGATAATAGATTTCCAGTTTAGTGGTGTGGCAACCCGGCCTATTTCCACGAGAGACACCATTGAGGAAAAGCCGAGTTCTATGACATTTTTGTGTTGAAACAGCGAAATATATCTGTATACAGAGAAAAATCTGCACACAGCAGAGAATATTGTGTGAAATTGTCCTTCACATTCCGTCAAACCATCCCGGCAGCGGCTCCACTCCATCAATGGCTGAACATTTGGCCACAATGAACCATGGAAAATGGTCACAGTGAGAGTACACACGGCAGAAGACACTTATTTGCGGTGCAAACACGATCTGCAAATGCCAGTGGACATCTTCTCTATAACAAGCCAGATGTTTGTACCACAAAAGGGCGTTTTACACAGTGGAGGCATCTTAATATGTTCAACATCCGGAGAATACTTAGATAGCAGTTGGACAGAGCAGTGAATATGTTTTACAAATATATTTACATTTTGGCAGCTGGAGAAATAAGATATCATTACATCGCTTCTTTTCCAAGGGTCACTTCCTTTACTCAACAGGAATGTGAAAGTTTGAGATAATTTATTCAATGAGGAAGATTTGTACACGCAGTATTTAACAGGGGAATCTGAGCACCTGGCTGTAGATGATGTCAACAAAAGGCGTGTTGCAGCTGATGGAGAAAACTGGCGATGTCAGGGACCCCAGAGGGACTGGTGCAGCGAGAAGAAGCGACACTATTATTGGAGTTGTGGCCATGATCGGATCAGTGACACCGGAACCCAGTGAGGACCGTCCATCAAAAGCCCAGTGTCCAGTGTCTGTAGCGATCTACATGTGTCTGCTGCAGATGTGGAGACAATGGTTCTATCGAAAAAGGTGCCCGTGAACAGCTCTGAACATCAACATATCGAAAATAAACATTATGGAAGGGGAGTATTAATAACTGGTCACATCGGTGAAGACGGACGTCGCAGATGGAGAACCGGACTGTGTGTATGTTTCATATCTGGTGGCGCTTACTGGGAGGGGGATCGTCGGTTGGCTGAGCGATGAAGCAGGAGCTGATGGGCAAGTGGAAGGAGGCGAATTACTTTAGCAGGAATACTGCAGAAAAAGAATAAGAGGGGTTATCGTTGGGCCCTGGATTGAGTGACCATGGCGAAGCAACCGGAGGGACTGTGATAAGCTCAGAAACTGCTGGAAACGGAGATTCAAGGAGCGTTGGTGGAAGTAGAAACATAGTTAAATGTTCACGTAAAGAATGCCAACATTAAGGTGAATAGTGTCTGGTATACGGAAGGGTTGCATCATCCAAGGTATGCATGATCTGCCTGCACGTAAAATAACACAATAATACCCCAAACAGTCGTTGTATTCTTTGCCTGTAGCCAACTGGCTGAGAACATCTTTTTATCACTGCTCACCTGACTACCTGTTTGAATCGATCTGTCTGGATACAAACAGAAAATCAAATCGCACAACAGGATTGCAGTGATCGGAGTCATTTTCGGGGTGTGGTTATCTCAAAATGTCCTCCAAATCTAATTCCGATCCTTTAAGTTCAAGCATTTTTACCTGCAGAGCAGAACCTACATTTGCACAGCCAGGGACTGATAAACGATTACTTGTTACATTCACATTGAATGTTGACCACATAATCTGTTGTTGGACATCGACGAGCCTGACATCCTCTTCACGATGTTGCTGATTCGTGGAGCAGGATCGAAATGTCAGCAATGTCATTCAATGTTATCATCGGTAACTCTGTTTCTTCAAGATCTTTATTCCTGGACAAGACAGAAGTATTGACATTGTTATCATTCTGTCCTGTTAATTTGTCCTGTTAGTTTTCCACACGGTTAACCTGGTGACGATTGTAGTCCTGTCTCGGTGAAAGTGTGGTCTCTCCATGTGTGTCACCCGCTATCTGGTAGGAATGGCAGCGGCTGGTCTCCTGATCGTTATTTGTGATCTGATATTGAGGAAGATTCCGATTGCTTATGCCATGTATTCTTTGGGGTTCTTCCCGTGTGTAATTTCCACGCCGTCCTACTTCACACCGTCATGGACTGATCTGTCTGGTTCAATGTTACGGTAACCTTTGACAGAGTTGTAGCCATTTGTTTCCAAACGTTGAAGTCAAGGTATTCCACCGAAAAAAACAGCGGCTGCGGTTCTGCGAACAGTGACTGGGCTGAGCAGTAGAAAATTCTGGTATTTTATGTGCACACCTTGGTACAGGATGTCAAATTCACCTTGCTTTTGTTACATGGATATCCGTGTTGTAACATCAATGACCTGGGCAATAGTTGAGTTTCTTCATTATCTTCTCACCCAGTGGGTGCCGTTTATTTTTATTCTGCTGTTCAATACTTTAATAGTCAGACACATTTTACTGGCCAGCGGAGCCTGAAGGAGACTCCCCGGTCAGAATAGCGTGGAGACTCTCAGAGACTGAGAGGTCGAGAGTGTTATGGTTTACCGAGATTGGAGAATAACCAGGAGACACAGAAAATTTTCCAAGAAGTTAAACTTCTATTTGCAAACAAAAGCTGTGACAGTCAGACAACCAGTTACCAATCACCCTATGATCACTGCTCTCCATGATTGCCTCCGAGCAAAGCTCGTGGGCTTTTTTCATACCTTTTTCAGAGCTCAATTACATTATCACAATCCATCATGTTCTCTCTCATCTTCACAAATTCATCCTTCAACATTTACCTCCTTTCACAGTTGTTGCCTGACTCACAACCATTTATCTTTCGCCACAGTCATTTCCTGACTCAATCACAAGGTGCCTCAATTATTTATGGGCATTGTGAGTACTGGTACGAGGCAACAGAACTATCAGTTATAAAGCAATACTAGGCTTATTAGCTACAAGGCTAACAGTTATAAAACATCACAATGTGCCCCTATTATTTATGAGTTCTGAGACTCGTCGGCACCAGACTTATCAGTCATGAAAACTATCAACTACAGAACTGCTACAAAATCATTAGTCGCACTGGCCATAACAACCATTAGCTACACAATAGATCAACAGTGTCTTCCAAGCAATGGGCTAACCATCTGTTTCATGAGCTACAATAAATCAAAAGTGTCTCCCTCGGAATGGGCTGTTTGTTTAATGAGCTATATGTTTCCCGCACTAAGAGTTTCCCGCGCTCGGGCTGGAGAAGAAGGAGACACAGCGGCCATCTTAAGGAGATCAGCAGCCATCTTAAACACGGAGCAGACTATGAATAAAAAGAAGGGTACAGCCTCTATTTTCTATATATTCTATATACCCCCCCCCACTTTGAGATCTAATGGTCTCACATGAAGAGAGAATTCAGAAGGGCACGGCATTTAGACGCTGAAGCCAATCACCCCAAAAACAGGTATAATATACTGTTCGTGCACGGGACCCATGGATTCAATCCCTATTTTTCTGGGCCATAGGGACAAAAATCCATCCCTCCATAACGGAGAAGGGACAAAAGACCCTGAGGCCCTCACAGACTATTCCCAACATAAACATAATTGTCGTCCGCGGTGTTATCAACATCATTAGGCACACCTCCTCAAGTCAGATCACAGAAGAAGTTTTGGCAACTTCCTTTTACAGGGGGTTCGACTCAGCCATTTCCAGAAGTATCGGAAACTGTTTCGCTGTGACGCGCACGAGAAGGGACGCGGACTCAACACCAGGCTATACCTGTGGAACAGCCTTGGTGCAGTGGTTGAGATGATATCAGGTGGATCGTCCTTCCACTTCAACTGCAGTGGGCGATGCCTTAGTTACCGTAAAGGGCTCTTCCCTTCTTGGCTCGTTCCACTTTCTTCGGAATACCCGCACGTAAACCTCCAGATCTGTCTTTGTCCTGTGTATAGATAGACGTGTATCATAGTTATTCGTTGCAGGTACTTTATATGGGCGTCTCCATTTGGGCACTATCATGGGTCTGCCAGTGAGCATCTCATGTGGTGTCAGGCGTGTTATACGATTAGTCTACTTGCGATAGCTCATCAGCGCTAAAGGCAGGGCATCAAACCAATTGAGCTTAGTGTTTGCTTATTTAGATTAGTTTTCAAAGTCCCATTAAATCTTTCTACCATACCCTGTGACTGGGGATGATATACGCATCCAAATCTCTGATTTATACTTCGAGCTTGCAATACCAATTTCACCAAGTTTTGGATAAAGGCTGACCCATTGTCGGAACTGATCTCTAAGGGTCTTCCAAATCTTGGAATTACTTCGTTTGTCAAAAATTTTACGACAGTTCCTGTTCCTAAGTCTTTAGAGGTCACTGCCTCTACCCACCTACTAAATCTATCAATAACCACCAGCATGTATCTCTTTCCTCTTACAGCCTTTATCATATCCACATAGTCATCACTAAATGTTTAAATGGTCCTTCGGGTACGGGTATATGAGCTATGGTAGTCGCAATTCCTTTCCTAACATTGTTTTGTGCACACACCTCACATTGCGACAGTATGTGTTCGACTGAAGCCTGTAAGTAGGGTGACCAGAAACCATCCTTTTTTATCTTCTCATCACTCCCCCCCCACCTTGCACAATGGTCCAGCCCATGTGCTTCTCAATGAGGGTAGTCAACAAAGGGGTGGGCGCTATCAACATACCGTCAACTGTGCTCCATAAGCCTTCCTGGTTCAGCTTGGCTCCTCTTTTGTCTCCACATTGTTTGTTCTGCTCAAGTTATGTCCTCCATTACGGGTTTTGGACTCAGACTCACCTGAGGTGCAATAACAGTCAAACGACATGCAGAGGATTTCCTGGCTACTTCATCCGCGGCCTGATTTCCCTTTGTCACCATGTTATTTCCCTTTTTATGCGCCTGACACTTTATAATAGCCAATGCTCTAGGTTTCATTATCGCTGTTATTAAATCTAGAATTTGCTGACAATGCCGTATAGGGCCTCCATTGCTTTTCTTGAACCCTATTTGTTTCCATTCTGCTCCAAACAAATGACATACTCCATGAGCATATGCTGAATCCGTATAAATATCAACTTTATCACCCTCCATCATCTCGCATGCTGCTGTCAAAGCCTTAATCTCTGCTAATTGGGCTGAACAGGGTTGCGGACAAGCTTCCAGCCTAATTGTTTAAAACTGAGACTGATACTGTTCAACACTGAAAACCCTGCGTGATTTCCATTGTGGTCTCTGTAGCAAGAGCCATCCACAAAAAAATCTTTTTATCTACATCATCCAACGGCTCTGACTGTCAGTCCTCACTTAATTTGGCAAAAATCATCGTATCCCTCACACACCCATCGGTCTCTCCTTCATAACCCAGTGGAACATAATCAGCTATGTTACTTGCATAGTTATGTCTGGAAATGTCAATAACATCCGAAACGCAACTATCCTAGCTGGTGTAAATACAAACTTTCCCTTTTCCAATAATTCTGCTACCTTATGATTCGTATACAGTATTACCCATAGTCACAGATGATGCTTTCTCATAAGCATAGTGCAATGCCGTCAGTCCCTGACAACAAGGTGGATATCCCTGTGCCACCTCATCCAATCTCGCACTATAATATGCTATTGGCTGTTTTTTCTCCCTATTCCCGTCTCCTGTGTCAGTACTGCGGCAGCAAAACCTTCCTGGCTGTTAGACACATAGAGATGAAAAACCTTTTCATAATCAGGCATAGCTAGTACTGGAGCTCACTGAAATTCCTGCTTAAGAGTGTTAAAAGCTATTTCTGCCTCTTCATTCCACTGCAGAACACCCCTCAGGTCTGTATGTCCAGCTTCCTTCATTATTCTCCTCAACGGCGTCACAACTTCAGCATATTCTCCAATCCAGTCTGAACTATATCCTGCCATTCCCAAAAATGTCATCATCTGTCCTCCTGTCTGAGGTTTAGGGGCTTTAGTTAATGCCACAATTTGATCCGGGGCTATCGACTTTGCCCCCTTATATATTAATCTACCCAATATTCCACCTGCGTTTGCAAAACTGCAGCTTCTTTCTGGATATTTTATGACCTCCACATGCCAATCTTTCTAACAAGGCCAGAGTATCCCGGTCGCACTGTTCCTCGCTTTTGGAGCAAACCAACAAATCATCTACATACTGTATCAGTGCACTTTCCAATATTATACCCACGAGGTCTGCCTTCAATACCTGGTTAAAAATATGCAGTGAATGCTAAAATCCCTGCGGCATACTGGTGTAAGTATACTAGTTAACTCTGTAAGTGAAAGCAAACAAATACTGACACAGCTTTGCCAAAGGAATGCTGAAAAAAGCCGAACACAAATCAATCACCGAAAAACAAACTGCCTCCGGTGGAACATTAGTCAACAACGTTTGCGGGTTTGGGACTACAGCTGGCCAATCTTCCACTACCTCATTCACTGCTCGCAAATCATGTACCATCTCCACTTGGACTTGTATGCTTTCAAGACAGGTAACAGTGGAGTATTATAGGGGCTACTCGTGCTCTCACACACTCTTACCTCATGCAATCCCTGTACTGTTAGCGCTATTCTTTCTTCTGCTTCTGGTTTCAAGGGATATTGTGGCCTTTTAGGTGGAATTTCTCCCTCATTTAGTTTTATTTCTACTGGATTTGCTGATTTTACTCTTCCTACATCTGTATCGTGTTGTGACTATAAAATAACTGGCAGTGCCTCTGCTGGCCCTCCTCTTCTTCTAGAAATGTCATATGTCGTTGAGGGGTTACCTCGACCTCCTTAGGGTTTCCGACCATCTCTATATCTACTACTACTCTGACATAATTATCGTCACAGACTTCCAAACCCTTGGTGTCACTGTCTGCCAATCAATAATTGTTCCTGCTTGCTTCACCATGGACCCCAAATCTTTGGACTGGTATCCCTCATTTACTAACAACGTTACATGCGTGCATTTCTCCCTGTACCATTTCTCCAGAAATGCATTTTGTTTTATTTGCAAGGCAGCTCCTGTTTCCCTATTGTTATTGCCTCAACTTTTAAATGCTGCTGAGTATTTACTTCATTGTGCATTGTCTTTCTATTCTTTACACTGAGTCCTCATCAAAAATCACTGTACAATGCAACTCAGTCTTAGGTGGCTTGGCCTTAGGTAATATTGCCAGAGCGCCCTCTTTCCATTTTCCCAAATTTCCAGACTTGATCTTCTATGTCCCATATTCAATACACATTCGCTCTTTCCCACGCTTAACCGCTTGGGGGTGCATTCTAATTTAAATCCCAGTTTTAGCAGTGCATCTCTGCCAAACAAATTGATCGGAGTTCCTTTGAACACTAAAATCGATAAAACTATTTCATTATTTCCCATCTTTAAACTCACAGGAGCTGCAAATCGTGTAACTGTGCTTTTCCCGAGAACCCTACAATTTTAACAAATTTTTCTGGCATGGGGAGGTAGGCATATTGGTGGCTGTACACAAGTGCATGTGGCTCCAGTATCTATCATCATTGGTGTTATTTGCCCTTCTAGATTGATCTGAACAATGGGATTGTCTTCCGCCTCCCGTGTTATCATTGGGTACTGTCCCTTCCCACCCGGGTTCCTGGGCATCCCTAGCACCTTCCATAGGGGTTGACAGGTCCTTGATTAAACTGCTGCTCTCTACTCATTGATTCCTGCAGAAATGTGGCAGGCCAAGGTTTGTACGGACAGTCTCTCCTGATGTGCCCTGGCTGATTACATCACCAACACAATCCTCCTGTCCCTCTTTCTACCTGTCTGTTCACTGGCCCCTTTTGCCAATTACCTCTCTGCCCTCTTCCTTCGAAGTTCCAGTCCTGTATGGGCTTTTGTCGAAGTTTATTTCGTCCCTGATATGGCGTTTGAGGAAACGCTCCCCAAAAGGACGTTTAGCACTGGCATGGGGCTTTCTGTCCCTTGTCTGGAAGTATAACAGGTTCCTCCAAAAGCTGGCGCTTCGTTCATTTCGTTCGGCACAATCATATCAGTTGTTGCTGGCAACATCTTTTAGCCTTTTTTCTTTTTCTTTCTTTTTAAGCTCCTCAAGCTGCATCTGTGTCAGCTTTCTTTCACCTCCTCCTGCTGCTCAATCAGTTTTTGTCTGTTTTCTCGGTATTTCTCGACTGCGTGGACTACGTGGTCCCTAGAATCTTGGTGGGACATTGACGTCAGCTCTACCAACTCCTCGAGTCTGGACTTGACTTGGGGGGCATTGAATCTACAATAGCAGTCCGAAACAACATGGTCATCAACTGGTCGCCCTACAGCTCTTTCCCTGTTTCCAGTCTCCACTTTTTCAACTGGTATTCGAGGTACGCTGCCGGGTTTTCAGTCTCTCCCAGTGGATCCCCTTTTAAAGCTTTGGGGTCCACTTTAGGTGGATAGCAGTCTCTGAGGGCCTTCCGTACCCTATGCCTCACTCCGTCGAAACCTCTTCCATCAACATTTGGGTTGTCCGCCACATTAGTTAAGCCAGCTGAAATCATCAGTTCTCTTAGTTTTGAGGTTCCCACTACCTTCACCAGTGGTGCCTTCAAGTCACCTATTACCAGTAAACGTCCTGTGGTGTCGTCTTCAAAGGCTCTAATCCATTTTCCCCGCTCCTTCATATATATTGGGTAATGCATTTTTTAACCCTTCCCGGTCCTGGGACCCCCAAGGAATGTATTGTGGCTGTCCTCCTCCTTTTACCAGTAGGGGGTGCGATCCTTGACTTTCTATCTCATCCTCTGATTCCTCGCCACTCTCTGATTCTGTCTCTATTTGTATTTTCTGCCACGTCAGCCTTTCCAATGTTGCTTCTCTCCCTCGCTTCTCTTTTTGTTCTCTCCCTAGATTTCTTTCTTCCCTCTTCTATCTCCAGCAGTCCTCTGACATCCGGACATTGTTTCAGGTTCCCTTCTGATCCTCTTAAATATGGATATAGAGTCGACCCGTTCTCCTCTTCTTCTAGAGGGAGTTGTTTTTCTAACTCTCTGGCACCCTGTCTAGTTACTACCGGCGCCTGATATGTTTTTCTTACTCTTTCTCCTCCGGACCTAAGGAGTTTTAGTATCTTTGCCTCCTGCTCCCTCTTCTGGTTTCTTTTTTCCAGATTTGTCTTTTGGTTTGTAGTTTTTTATTAACCCTTCCATTTCCTCACACAGACAAGTCAAAAGTTCCCTTTTTTGTCCATTTCGTAACTCGATCTTTGGTTCTCTTTTCCCATTTTTCCGAAATTTTTGTGATATCACTTTTAGATACTGGAAATTTTTACTTAATATTTCAACTGCAGTTTTGTTTCCCATCATGTTGTTTGACAGGCTGTTTCTCAGAATCTCACAACCCACTTGATAGCGCTATTGTTTCCTATACTACTTCTGCACATAACTCTATAATTTTACTGCCCAATTTGCCGGCGTTTGTATTATTTAATCTTATCCAATTTAGCAAAAGCTTCTTACCTCTTTTGTTATGCCCGTGAAGACCCCTTCCTAGGGCGGTATCCGCATAACTTCTCTTTACACCTCGTCCGTTCAGACCCTCGTCTCCTGCGAGGCGGTAGCCACAGGGACTTACCAACACCACGTGGAATTTTTACTTTAATCAATTTCTATTCTACTCATCCCACTGCGCAGTTTTCTTGATCAATCCTCCGAGTCTCCTTTAATTTCAATTGATGCCAGATTCTTTGGATCGGAGAGACACTTCGACAATCGTTTAACACTTCTGCGTCCGGAGACCTCCCACACCCAACAGAGTTTTGGTCTGAATTCACAGCGAAAACGCTTAGATATTTTTCTGGGTCGTCACCGTTTACTCTGCTGGTCTCGTGTGGGTCCCTTAGGGACTAGGAAGTGTTCTTGATTTGTCGTTCTTTTCTTATGGGTTTCTTTTCAACCATGCTCGGAGCTCCGAGTTTGTCGTGGTTACCCGCAATAAAAAGATGACCAGTAAAGCAGCAAATTACTCAAGAAGTTAAACTTTTATTTGCAAAGAACAGTTGTGACAGTCAGTTACTAGTCACCCTCTGACTATTGCCCTCTCTGACTGCCCCCGAGCAAAGCTCGCGGCTCTTTTTTCATACCTTTTTAATAGCTCAATTACATTGTTATAATCCATCATGTTCTCTCTTATCTTCACAGTTTAATCCTTCACGATTTGCCTCCTTTCACAGTTGTGTCCTGGCTCATAACCATTTGTCTTTCGCCACAGTCATTCCCTGACTCAATCGCAGGGTGCCCCAATTTTTATGGGCATTGGGAGTACTGGTACTAATCTACAGAATATCAGTTATAAAAAAATACTAGGCTTATTCGCTACAAGGATAACAGTTATAAAACATTCCAATGTGTCTCTACAACCTATGAGTTCCGAGACTTGCTGGCACCTGGCTTTATCAGTTTTTATTTAAAAAAACTATCAGCTTCAGAACTGCTACAAAATCTCGCACTAACTCTAACGACCATTAGCTACACAATAGATCAACAGTGTCTTCCTAGGCATGGGATAGCCATCTGTTTAATGAGCTACAGTGAATCAAAAGTGTCTCTCCAGGAATGGGCTCACTATTTCTTTAATTAGCTATATATTTCCCGCACCAAGAGTTTACCGCGCTCGGGATGGAGAAGAAGGAGGCCCAGCGGCCTTCGTAAGGAGATCAGCAGCCATCTTAAACACAGAGCAGACTATGAATAAAAAAAGAACCTCTATTTTCTATATATTCTCTAAAGGTAACAGCGAATTTGATGAAAATGTCCAGTTACACACGCGTGGAGGATGCAGAACCAATGTATCAGAACATGGACTGTTCAATGGAGCCAACGAATCTGCTGGCGTAGCTGAGGCCCATGCCAGAGCCATGGCTGAACACGTGACTGGTGGGAAGTGAAAGGAATGAATGAGACCCTGTTCAGGTAAGAACATGTTCTGACAGGTGGGTGAAAGGGTCAGTCAGTGGGAAATGCTTGGATGTCGCGATATCCCTCACGGATCCATACTGGGACCTCTGCTCTTTGTCACACACACAGAAGCACATTCGCACACACCCAGAAAAACACAGACAAACACAGGCACGCACGCACACACACACAAATATATAGATATATCAGGATACAACGTGATTGAGATGAGTTGCTAATATGGCCGGAGAAATGGCAGATAGATTTGAATGCAGCCAAATATGAGATGTTGCTATTTGGGAGATCAAATGTAAAGGGAAGGTAAACAGTTAATTGCAGTGTTTTAACAGCGTTGATGCACAAAGAGATCTTGGGATCCAAGTCCATGGATCCGCAGGAGCCACTCCGGTGGTAAAGGTGTACGACCGTTTGAGAGTCCTTAACGCGGCTCTGAGATAGGCATATTAAAATGCAGAAAGGATCGGTTCGGCACATAGATACAGGCAGAAGGATCGGTTCGGCACAACATCATGGGCTGAGGGCCCGTTCCTGTGTTGTACTGTTCAATGTTCTACGTTGTATACGTATATGTTGCCGAGGAAGAGTTAGACTCTAAGTCCCTATTGATATGGATTGCAGTTGTACAGGGACTGGACATCCATGGTGAAGGTGATGCGGTGGGGTCTGGGAATGAGAAGTTGTTGATGTGTTAATGAGAAAATCGGCATGCCAGGGTAGTGCTGTTTGTGGAACTTTGATCCACAGGAAGGCACGGAAGCGGCTTTCGTTTGTTCGGAGGTTAAGCTGATTCAGCTGTCACCGAACACCAGAACAAATTTCAACAGACGTATGTTAAAAGTGTCCTGACTGGTTGCATCATGGACACTGGCATGGAAATTTGAATACCTGGGAACGTAGGAAGATGCAAAGTGCAGTGTACTCAGCCAAAATACGGGAACATCCCTTACCACCATTGGTAGCATCGACAGGAGACACTTTCTCACGCAGGTAATGTCCATTATCAAAGATCCTTACTTGCCCGTCCATGCTGCTACGATCAGGCAGGTGTCTAGAAGCTTCAGCAGGCTCAAGAACAGCTGCTTTCCTTCAACCATTCGGTTCTTGAACCAACCGGCACAAACCAAATCATTGCATTACTTTGATCACCATGAACTCAATTGAACTTCATGTTTCATTTATGTTCTAACTTGCTGTATTCTGGTAAAAAAAAACTGAGTATGTCTTTAATTTATGTTTTTCTTGTTAATGCTGATTTTATGATGCTGTCCGCCTGTGATGATGCTGCACGGAAGCTGTCCATTGGGTGTTCATATATATTTGCCTACTCATATGAGAATAAACCCGGCTTTGGTAGGTGTGTTTTCTTTTTTTCTCTGCTTTAGAATGAAATGTTGTTTTGTTACCAGATTGAATAGAAGTTGTGAGATATCTATTTGTGGCCAGGACAATGGATATATTGAAATCAGTCTGATGTCAGGGATACTGGATATAAAAAAATCTCGGCACTGCGGCGCAGCTGGGAGAGCGGCTTCCTCACAGCTCCAGAGAACCTAGTACATTCCTGACACTCGCTGCCGTCTGTGTGGAGTTTGCCCGTTCTGCCTGTGGCCGTATGGGTTTCCTACTGCTGCAAGCCGTTTGCGAATTAATCTGTTAAAGTACTTTGGCTTCAGAATCCCGAGATTAGCCTTTCCACTTTCTGCCAATTTCTGTGTTCAAATATTTGGATTAAATGCGGCGCACGGAATAAGAAGTGAGTGAAGCGTTTAGGTTGTAAGCCTTAGCTGGGGAGACTTGAGGTCAGGGGCCTGGTCATTCTGGCTCTGCATAATCCTCCGCTTCACACCCACACCACCCCAGCTCCCATTTATACGGTGATCCCGAGAGTAAATGCGAGTTTATCACATTCAAATATCGATAAAATGCATCACAAGATTGTGGACGGACATGACTTCAAAACAGTAGCTGCGTTTATTTTTGCATACAGGTTCCTAGAATGTATAAATGCATCACGTCTTTCAAACTCTGCACTTACCTGTAACTAGGTGACTCTTAATTATATTTCACTGAACAGTGCTTCTGAGAAATCCACGCTGGTTCACCTGTGACCTGTGGTAAATCCCTCTAATTCCACAGGATTAACGTGCCTGCATCATAGGGGAAGAAGGCGGTGAGATTTAGTTTCTCCACACCGTGAGGAGGCGGGAAGGGAAGGACAGGAAAGAGATGTTTATGATTCTTTCCAGGTTCTGCGGGTATCACATTTTTAGCGTATCAACGTTCTGTGGCAGTTGCGAAAGACTTTGCTTTACTGTTGACATTCCTGAATCATTGAATATATGATTGCTCCGGAGCACGAACAAACGACTCTGTTCTCGAAGAATCTAACCGAACGGAAAGAATATAAACTACAGTTTTGTGTGGAATGCTTTATGGTACAACACATTGCAACTGGATTCGGCCGAACTCCCACCATCTGTAAGTCACATTCCCAAGGAGAGTGGGACCGACAGAACGAGGAAATAGGATTGATGCTGGGAAGTGTTCATTTCTACGGCAATAAAACTAATTTTGCTATGAGATATAATGGATCTGTCAACACAATTCTCAACTGCTTGAACTTAGTCTGTGTCACTGCAAAATGCACGTGTTTGTGCAGCGACTCAGAAGCTGGAGCATGAAACCTAATTCAGGTACAAAACTGGGGAAATAAATAAATTATATCTCAAATTCCACAATCGGTACCATGTGTAACAAACTGTAAATACCATAACAGGATGAGGTTTCCCTAGATGGCAAACAACAATACTATGGATTTCTTTCTGCTCTCCATCTCTCGGTCTCTAGGAATCTCCCGCTATTCTGACCCCGGAATTTCTTGCGGGCTCGGCTGGCCGCCAAATATGCCTGACTATTAAAGCGTTGACGAGCAGAATCAAAACTAACGTGACACAGGCGGTGAGAACATAATGAAGAAACTCCACTATTTGGAGCTGTGTTTTCTGCAGCGTTACTTCAGAAGGTGAGTATGTAGAGATGTCCTTGGCTTCTGTGCAGAGAGTGAACGAGTTTTCGACGAGAAGGATTTAAGTGCCGGAGGCCGTGCCGTGAAACACAGACCTGCATTCACAGTGAACCAGATGTGTGTGCTCCTTCAACTTCTGAGGCAGTATGACGAGCAGAGAAAGTTACTGCCTTCTAGTGTGTTCCCTCCGTCCCTGTCGATGTTCACAGTCCAGTCAAGTCCATTCGATGTTCCCCTATATCCCTCCATGTGAGGGATTGTAAAAGATTAATTCTCGTTCATTACTGAAGTGTCGCACTGTCTGAAGTATGGAATCACGACATGGTGTTACGAGGAACGACCACCCGCACGAACTGTTTGGACTCGTCGTCAGTCGGACAGAGGAGCATCGACGACTGCATGGATTGAAGATGTTCGCCAGAAGTTAATGTACTTGACGCGCCTGGAGCTTTTAGGTTATTGCTCATTTCAGTGATACGCGATCACTACACACTCTGGGTGAAAACGCTCTCCATCAGATGGCCTGCACGTTTTTGAATTGACGATTATTGGCAACCGTTCATGCTTCATGTCAGCTGCGTGAATAAGACAAAGTAGTTTTTTTTGAGAAAGAGCCGACTGTTGTATGATATCACGGATTTGGGTTCACCCAGGAGACTGCTGCCAAAATAGGCCATTGTTCAATTGACTGAACATTGAAAATATTCACAAACAATGAGCACTGCAACGGAAAGCTGGGCTGGAATTGTCACTTCCACCTGAATATGACTGGCTTGTGTTCATTCCTTCAGTTATCAATTGTTTCTTGGGAATTCCCCAACAAGCCTCTCAGTGTCCACTTATAACTGATAATCATATCCGTAGACAAGGTATTCGTGAATGGTGGTGAATATCAGAATTACGACACAATTCTGGGGCGGCAGAAACTGAGGTCAGAGTTAAAATCCCAGCTCTCGCAATCCAAAAGTGACGACACAGTAAAGCGACCAGTGTAAAGCAAGGCGTTAAATTCAGGTTCGGGACCCAAGTTCCGCAGTGTCTGTTAAATGTCTGCAACTTCGAGCCACTTGTGTCCTGGCCAAAAACAGCGGGAGGTGTTCGAAAATTTCGCGTGCACTTCTCTGTTTCGGCTCTTCCACATCAGTGCCAACAACGACCATCACATGCAGATCCATCATTTTCCACAGGCTCACCGTGCAGACAAAGCCTCTGAATCTCACAACACGATTGCAGTTTTGCTCACTTTTCGTCAGTTACCTTGCGTCAGTGATAAGAAGTACCAAGGAAATCGATGCTACTGAAATAAAACAGGGATTTTTCCGGGATTTGAACCCGGGCCCTCTTGCAAATCGGCCCAAACATGCCCTAAGCAAAAATCATACCCCGAGACCAACGAGCCGCTGGTGACTTTTGTTGAGTATCGTGGGTCAGGAAATATGAATGCATTTAATGAAACAGGCTAATTCTCAGTTTTGCAGGACATGAACACGGTTAAAGGGTCTCAGCAATGCATCACCAGCACAGCCCGTGGGGCAATCTGTAAACAATATACTAACGTGATGAATTGTCCCAGTTTCACAGGCGGGGACAGAAGCAGAAAATATTCAGAGATGTTCTCCAAGGTCACTTGGAAATCTGCAGGAGGTCACAGATTTGGCACAGGACTGACTGAAGGAGACCTCACACACTGGGGCGGGAGTCAGTTGCTGGTCCTATTAAGGTAGTGATCTGTTGAATGTAGTCTGAAGTTTACGGGTCAAATCAGATATGAGCCACCTCTCGCCGACCAGTAACTGCCATCTGTCCACCAGCCCCAGCCAGTGGTGGATCACTCCGAGTTACTGCAGTGGAGTTTGCACAGGTGTCTTGGAGGCAGTTGAGGATCGTCTAGTTGATTCTTTTCGGGTGTTAATTCATGCATGTGATAACTAGAAAATTAGTCTGCGATGCTGACAGTTTAGTGAATAGGTTGCGTGGGATGGGATGAGGAAGCTTCGTTTCCCATCACCTTTTGAAACCCGAATTGCCTGACAAAATATAAACTGTCAGTAACGTTCATGACGTTTGAGTGTCTCCCGTTTGTATTATGTGAGAGCACAGATGGAAGAAATCTTTCAGGCTTGGCTCGAAACGGATTGCAATTCAGATTGCAATGGAGCCACATGGGCATGCAACGTCACATGAACTGGACACAGGTGGTCTGGGAGAAAAGATATGCGTTGCCTTCTTACCGAGGAAGTGAGTTCACATCACAGTCCGCCACAAGTGTATGGACAAGTGCCTCCTGCCATCCGCCCTTGCCAGGCACGCTATTGTTTGTATGGATTCCCCCAACAGCGGGAAATCTGTGTTCTTAATTTGCTCTGGTAAATCTTTCACATTTAACAAAACACTACATTTCGGTCTCAACTTATTCGGTCACTTTCACAGACTTGCTCAAGTGTCTTCCGTGTTCCATCGGAACCGTTTCCCATTTCCACTTGCATTCGCTGTTGTGATCCAAGACTGAAAACAGAAAAGAAAAGAGGAACAGAAACACCGGTCGCCCATCCCTCGCGTTATTCCGATACTCATTCGATCTTTGTTAATATTTCTTGTGAACATTTCTAATCGTCAATTTCTGTTCTTGAAATCTCCAACGTCCGCACTTGCGTGACGGTGGGTGACATCGAGGGGTGGCAGGAAAATTTGTCGAACCAGTCAGTACATCGCATGGACCAATCACCCACCCGTGACAAAGTGGCAACCGAACCCACCAGTGTGAATTACAACGAATTAGCTTCCTATCACTGAAACTATTGGCCAACTGTTCGTCCATGCACTTTAAATCTTGTAGCCTGCATCACGGTTCCCGCGTTTGCTCTCAACGTGTAGGTTGCTCTCCAGACCAGTTTCTGCGTAATACTTCGCTGAATTCTGAAACATTCCCACCTTCAGTTTCATTTGTTTCGGCATTTGTGACTGTTTTCTTTCTGCATTATTCGGTTCCGAACTGAATCCATAGTTCATGGTTTTACACCTTCCACATTTCCTGTTGCAATTTTCTGCCCTCAGGGAACGCCTTTTTAAATTTGAGGCTTTCGATTTTCAAGTAATACCATTCTCCATCCACACCTGGATCACTTGGTGCATTTCCGCTATCCACTCAGACTACCTGCTAACTCTACGTTTAGAGTTTCCTTTATGTTAGATAGAAAGACCTGCAGTCACCTTAAACTACACCAATGTTCGTACTGACTGTGATATTCTACTGCATTTTGATCACTATTTCCGAGGCACCTCTTCATTGGCGTTGTAACTTCTCCATACAAGGATATATCCGAATAATATATCCCAATCGGTTTCTCGCATTCCAATCGATAAATCCTTTCGTTCACAATGAAGGAAATCATCCTCCGTATTGTTGGTACTGACTCGATTTGCCAAACATGGGAGGCAACATGAAGGTGTGAAACAACAAGTAACAGAACATCGGTTAAGATGACAATGTTTCAGTTTGTAGTGATCAGTGCAACGAATGATTGTCTAAAATAGCAAGTGAAAAGTCGAACCACGTCGCCGCAGAGAATGCAGACAAAATCCAGCGCCTCAGACTGCTCGGACACACTGTCACCTACTCATTCGTCCTGAGATAACATCTCAAAGTTATCCATTCTGCTCGCGGTGCTTCACTGACACCACATAGAAGTCCCCTCCGAGGCGGAATTTACACCATGATGATAAATATTTCTGCAGTCTGGCAGACAGTCGACGTTGGCGTTTCCAAGAATTCCGTGTTGTTACCAGGAATTGGACTTCCAGTCCAAGAATTAGACTGGAAGTCCAAGTGTGCCATAAAATCAACAGATTGCGTCGAAATGCAAATGGATGGAGTGATAGATCGACAAATGGTTAGATAAATAGAGAGAGGGTGGGAGAGAGAGAAAGAGAGAGAGAGAGAGAGAGACAGAAAGAGAATAGTGATGTTGTGTGTCAGAAAAAACAGAGGGTTGAGAAGTAAGTGAAGAGATGGGAGGAATGTCTTTGTGAGAGAGGTGAACCGAGATAGAGAACTTGAGACATTTACACAGAACCAGGCCATTCAGCCCTTTCTGATTGCGCTGCCTTTCACCAGGATCTTGTTGATTTTCTTGTTCAACACAAATTCCCTGCATTTTCACCTGGTCATTTATTCCTTCAACTTCCAGATGTCGATGGAACGCAACTTAAGTGTAATGGACGGATCTGACATTTCCAGCAAATGAACCAGAAGGGATAAACCCTGCCCTTACTCAAGATATTTCATCTCCCTTCAGTAATCTTCTGAATAATGGGAGAAACAAAATTCAGGGAGCGAGAGGACACACAGACAAGGAGTTAAAGACTACGAAGCTGAAAGAGCGACGGTTAGGGACACAGAGAAAGACCATTTGGTTGGCATATCAGATGTGCCAAAGCGGAAC
>NW_026262468.1:0-30919 GCF_009764475.1 Pristis pectinata
CCCTACACTTGTTAGGCCCTACACTTGTTAGGCCCTACACTTGTTAGGCCCTACACTTGTTAGGCCCTACACTTGTTAGGCCCTACACTTGTTAGGCCCTACACTTGTTAGGCCCTACACTTGTTAGGCCCTACACTTGTTAGGCCCTACACTTGTTAGGCCCTACACTTGTTAGGCCCTACACTTGTTAGGCCCTACACTTGTTAGGCCCTACACTTGTTAGGCCCTACACTTGTTAGGCCTACACTTGTTAGGCCCTACACTTGTTAGGCCCTACACTTGTTAGGCCCTACACTTGTTAGGCCCTACACTTGTTAGGCCCTACACTTGGTAGGCCCTACACTTGTTAGGCCCTACACTTGTTAGGCCCTACACTTGTTAGGCCCTACACTTGTTAGGCCCTACACTTGTTAGGCCCTACACTTGTTAGGCCCTACACTTGTTAGGCCCTACACTTGTTAGGCCCTACACTTGTTAGGCCCTACACTTGTTAGGCCCTACACTTGTTAGGCCCTACACTTGTTAGGCCCTACACTTGTTAGGCCCTACACTTGTTAGGCCCTACACTTGTTAGGCCCTACACTTGTTAGGCCCTACACTTGTTAGGCCCTACACTTGTTAGGCCCTACACTTGTTAGGCCCTACACTTGTTAGGCCTACACTTGTTAGGCCCTACACTTGTTAGGCCCTACACTTGTTAGGCCCTACACTTGTTAGGCCCTACACTTGTTAGGCCCTACACTTGTTAGGCCCTACACTTGTTAGGCCCTACACTTGTTAGGCCCTACACTTGTTAGGCCCTACACTTGTTAGGCCCTACACTTGTTAGGCCCTACACTTGTTAGGCCCTACACTTGTTAGGCCCTACACTTGTTAGGCCCTACACTTGTTAGGCCCTACACTTGTTAGGCCCTACACTTGTTAGGCCCTACACTTGTTAGGCCCTACACTTGTTAGGCCCTACACTTGTTAGGCCCTACACTTGTTAGGCCCTACACTTGTTAGGCCCTACACTTGTTAGGCCCTACACTTGTTAGGCCCTACACTTGTTAGGCCCTACACTTGTTAGGCCCTACACTTGTTAGGCCCTACACTTGTTAGGCCCTACACTTGTTAGGCCCTACACTTGTTAGGCCCTACACTTTTAGGCCCTACACTTGTTAGGACCTACACTTGTTAGGCCCTACACTTGTTAGGCCACACTTGTTAGGCCCTACACTTGTTAGGCCCTACACTTGTTAGGCCCTACACTTGTTAGGCCCTACACTTGTTAGGCCCTACACTTGTTAGGCCCTACACTTGTTAGGCCCTACACTTGTTAGGCCCTACACTTGTTAGGCCCTACACTTGTTAGGCCTACACTTGTTAGGCCCTACACTTGTTAGGCCCTACACTTGTTAGGCCCTACACTTGTTAGGCCCTACACTTGTTAGGCCCTACACTTGTTAGGCCCTACACTTGTTAGGCCCTACACTTGTTAGGCCCTACACTTGTTAGGCCCTACACTTGTTAGGCCCTACACTTGTTAGGCCCTACACTTGTTAGGCCCTACACTTGTTAGGCCCTACACTTGTTAGGCCCTACACTTGTTAGGCCCTACACTTGTTAGGCCCTACACTTGTTAGGCCCTACACTTGTTAGGCCCTACACTTGTTAGGCCCTACACTTGTTAGGCCCTACACTTGTTAGGCCCTACACTTGTTAGGCCCTACACTTGTTAGGCCCTACACTTGTTAGGCCCTACACTTGTTAGGCCCTACACTTGTTAGGCCCTACACTTGTTAGGCCCTACACTTGTTAGGCCCTACACTTGTTAGGCCCTACACTTGTTAGGCCCTACACTTGTTAGGCCCTACACTTGTTAGGCCCTACACTTGTTAGGCCCTACACTTGTTAGGCCCTACACTTGTTAGGCCCTACACTTGTTAGGCCCTACACTTGTTAGGCCCTACACTTGTTAGGCCCTACACTTGTTAGGCCCTACACTTGTTAGGCCCTACACTTGTTAGGCCCTACACTTGTTAGGCCCTACACTTGTTAGGCCCTACACTTGTTAGGCCCTACACTTGTTAGGCCCTACACTTGTTAGGCCCTACACTTGTTAGGCCCTACACTTGTTAGGCCCTACACTTGTTAGGCCCTACACTTGTTAGGCCCTACACTTGTTAGGCCCTACACTTGTTAGGCCCTACACTTGTTAGGCCCTACACTTGTTAGGCCCTACACTTGTTAGGCCCTACACTTGTTAGGCCCTACACTTGTTAGGCCCTACACTTGTTAGGCCCTACACTTGTTAGGCCCTACACTTGTTAGGCCCTACACTTGTTAGGCCCTACACTTGTTAGGCCCTACACTTGTTAGGCCCTACACTTGTTAGGCCCTACACTTGTTAGGCCCTACACTTGTTAGGCCCTACACTTGTTAGGCCCTACACTTGTTAGGCCCTACACTTGTTAGGCCCTACACTTGTTAGGCCCTACACTTGTTAGGCCCTACACTTGTTAGGCCCTACACTTGTTAGGCCCTACACTTGTTAGGCCCTACACTTGTTAGGCCCTACACTTGTTAGGCCCTACACTTGTTAGGCCCTACACTTGTTAGGCCCTACACTTGTTAGGCCCTACACTTGTTAGGCCCTACACTTGTTAGGCCCTACACTTGTTAGGCCCTACACTTGTTAGGCCCTACACTTGTTAGGCCCTACACTTGTTAGGCCCTACACTTGTTAGGCCCTACACTTGTTAGGCCCTACACTTGTTAGGCCCTACACTTGTTAGGCCCTACACTTGTTAGGCCCTACACTTGTTAGGCCCTACACTTGTTAGGCCCTACACTTGTTAGGCCCTACACTTGTTAGGCCCTACACTTGTTAGGCCCTACACTTGTTAGGCCCTACACTTGTTAGGCCCTACACTTGTTAGGCCCTACACTTGTTAGGCCCTACACTTGTTAGGCCCTACACTTGTTAGGCCCTACACTTGTTAGGCCCTACACTTGTTAGGCCCTACACTTGTTAGGCCCTACACTTGTTAGGCCCTACACTTGTTAGGCCCTACACTTGTTAGGCCCTACACTTGTTAGGCCCTACACTTGTTAGGCCCTACACTTGTTAGGCCCTACACTTGTTAGGCCCTACACTTGTTAGGCCCTACACTTGTTAGGCCCTACACTTGTTAGGCCCTACACTTGTTAGGCCCTACACTTGTTAGGCCCTACACTTGTTAGGCCCTACACTTGTTAGGCCCTACACTTGTTAGGCCCTACACTTGTTAGGCCCTACACTTGTTAGGCCCTACACTTGTTAGGCCCTACACTTGTTAGGCCCTACACTTGTTAGGCCCTACACTTGTTAGGCCCTACACTTGTTAGGCCCTACACTTGTTAGGCCCTACACTTGTTAGGCCCTACACTTGTTAGGCCCTACACTTGTTAGGCCCTACACTTGTTAGGCCCTACACTTGTTAGGCCCTACACTTGTTAGGCCCTACACTTGTTAGGCCCTACACTTGTTAGGCCCTACACTTGTTAGGCCCTACACTTGTTAGGCCCTACACTTGTTAGGCCCTACACTTGTTAGGCCCTACACTTGTTAGGCCCTACACTTGTTAGGCCCTACACTTGTTAGGCCCTACACTTGTTAGGCCCTACACTTGTTAGGCCCTACACTTGTTAGGCCCTACACTTGTTAGGCCCTACACTTGTTAGGCCCTACACTTGTTAGGCCCTACACTTGTTAGGCCCTACACTTGTTAGGCCCTACACTTGTTAGGCCCTACACTTGTTAGGCCCTACACTTGTTAGGCCCTACACTTGTTAGGCCCTACACTTGTTAGGCCCTACACTTGTTAGGCCCTACACTTGTTAGGCCCTACACTTGTTAGGCCCTACACTTGTTAGGCCCTACACTTGTTAGGCCCTACACTTGTTAGGCCCTACACTTGTTAGGCCCTACACTTGTTAGGCCCTACACTTGTTAGGCCCTACACTTGTTAGGCCCTACACTTGTTAGGCCCTACACTTGTTAGGCCCTACACTTGTTAGGCCCTACACTTGTTAGGCCCTACACTTGTTAGGCCCTACACTTGTTAGGCCCTACACTTGTTAGGCCCTACACTTGTTAGGCCCTACACTTGTTAGGCCCTACACTTGTTAGGCCCTACACTTGTTAGGCCCTACACTTCTTAGGCCCTACACTTGTTAGGCCCTACACTTGTTAGGCCCTACACTTGTTAGGCCTACACTTGTTAGGCCTACACTTGTTAGCCCTACACGTGTTAGGCCCTACACTTGTTAGGCCCTACCCTTGTTAGGCCTACACTTGTTAGGCCCTACACTTGTTAGGCCCTACACTTGTTAGGCCCTACACTTGTTAGGCCCTACACTTGTTAGGCCCTACACTTGTTAGGCCCTACACTTCTTAGCCCTACACTTGTTAGGCCTTCACTTCTTAGCCCTACACTTCTTAGCCCTACACTTCTTAGCCCTACACTTCTTAGCCCTACACTTCTTAGCCCTACACTTCTTAGCCCTACACTTCTTAGCCCTACACTTCTTAGCCCTACACTTCTTAGCCCTACACTTCTTAGCCCTACTTCCCTACACTTGTTAGGCCCTACACTTGTTAGGCCCTACACTTGTTAGGCCCTACACTTTTAGGCCCTACACTTGTTAGGCCCTACACTTGTTAGGCCCTAACAAGTGTAGGCCCTACACTTGTTAGGCCCTACACTGTTAGGCCCTACACTTGTTAGGCCCTACACTGTTAGGCCCTACACTTGTTAGGCCCTACACTTGTTAGGCCCTACACTTGTTAGGCCCTACACTTGTTAGGCCCTACACTTGTTAGGCCCTACACTTGTTAGGCCCTACACTTGTTAGGCCCTACACTTGTTAGGCCCTACACTTGTTAGGCCCTACACTTGTTAGGCCCTACACTTGTTAGGCCCTACACTTGTTAGGCCCTACACTTGTTAGGCCCTACACTTGTTAGGCCCTACACTTGTTAGGCCCTACACTTGTTAGGCCCTACACTTGTTAGGCCCTACACTTGTTAGGCCCTACACTTGTTAGGCCCTACACTTGTTAGGCCCTACACTTGTTAGGCCCTACACTTGTTAGGCCCTACACTTGTTAGGCCCTACACTTGTTAGGCCCTACACTTGTTAGGCCCTACACTTGTTAGGCCCTACACTTGTTAGGCCCTACACTTGTTAGGCCCTACACTTGTTAGGCCCTACACTTGTTAGGCCCTACACTTGTTAGGCCCTACACTTGTTAGGCCCTACACTTGTTAGGCCCTACACTTGTTAGGCCCTACACTTGTTAGGCCCTACACTTGTTAGGCCCTACACTTGTTAGGCCCTACACTTGTTAGGCCCTACACTTGTTAGGCCCTACACTTGTTAGCCCGACACTTGTTAGGCCCTACACTTGTTAGGCCCTACACTTGTTAGGCCCTACACTGTTAGGCCCTACACTTGTTAGGCCCTACACTTGTTAGGCCCTACACTTGTTAGGCCCTACACTTGTTAGGCCCTACACTTGTTAGGCCCTACACTTGGTAGGCCCTACACTTGTTAGGCCCTACACTTGTTAGGCCCTACACTTGTTAGGCCTACACTTGTTAGGCCCTACACTTGTTAGGCCCTACACTGTTAGGCCCTACACTTGTTAGGCCCTACACTTGTTAGGCCCTACACTTGTTAGGCCCTACACTTGTTAGGCCCTACACTTGTTAGGCCCTACACTTGTTAGGCCCTACACTTGTTAGGCCTAACACTTGTTAGGCCTACACTTGTTAGGCCCTACACTTGTTAGGCCCCTACACTTGTTAGGCCCTACATTGTTAGGCCCTACACTTGTTAGGCCCTACACTTGTTAGGCCCTACACTGTTAGGCCCTACACTTGTTAGGCCCTACACTTGTTAGGCCCTACACTTGGTTAGGCCCTACACTTGTTAGGCCCTACACTTGTTAGGCCCTACACTTGTTAGGCCTTACACTTGTTAGGCCCTACACTTGTAGGCCATACGACTTGTAGGCCCTACACTGGTTCGGCCTACACTTGTTAGGCCCTACACTGTTAGGCCCTACACTTGTAGGGCCCTTAACTTGTTAGGCCCTACATTGTTAGGCCCTACACTTGTT
Source organism: Pristis pectinata (assembly GCF_009764475.1). Lineage (NCBI taxonomy): Eukaryota > Metazoa > Chordata > Chondrichthyes > Rhinopristiformes > Pristidae > Pristis > Pristis pectinata. The sequence goes on from NW_026262468.1 coordinate 6,148, forward strand.
AGGCCCTACACTTGTTAGGCACTACACTTGTTAGGGCCCTACACTTGTTTAGGCCCTACCACTTGTTAGGCCCCCTACACTTGTTAGGCCCTACACTTGTTAGGCCCTACACTTGTTAGGGCCCTAACACTTCGTTAGGCCCCACACTTGTTAGGCCCTACACTTGTTAGGCCCTACACTTGTTAGGCCCTACACTTGTAGGCCCTACACTTGTTAGGCCCTACTACTTGTTAGGCCCTACACTTGTTATTAGTCCACTCCACTTGTTAGGCCCTACACTTTTAGGCCTCTACACTTGTAGGCCCTACACTTGTTAGGGCCCCTACACTTGTTAGGCCCTACACTTGTTAGGCCCTACACTTGTTAGGCCTACAATTGTTAGGCCCTACACTTTTAGGCCCTACACTTGTTAGGCCCTACACTTCTTAGCCCTACACTTCTTAGCCCTACACTTGTTAGGCCCTACACTTGTTAGGCCCTACACTTGTTAGGCCTACACTGTTAGCCCTCACTTGTTAGGCCTACACTTGTTAGGCCCTACACGTGTTAGGCCCTACACTTGTTAGGCCCTAACACTTGTTAGAGGCCCTACACTTGTTAGGCCCTACAACTTGTTAGGCCCTACACTTGTTAGGCCCTACACTTGTTAGGCCATACACGTGTTAAAGGGCCCTACACTTGTTAGGGCCTACACTTGTTAGGCCCCTACACCTTGTTAGGCCCTACACCTTGTTAGGCCCTACACATTGTTAGGCCCTACACTTGTTAGGCCCTACACTTGTTAGGCCCTAAACTTGTTAGGCCCTACACTTGTTAGGCCCTACACTTGTTAGGCCCATACACTGTGTTAGGCCCTACACTTGTTAGGCCCTACACTTGTTAGGCCCTACACTTGTTAGGCCCTACACTTGTTAGGCCCCTACACTTGTTAGGCCCTACACTTGTTAGGCCCCTACACTTGTTAGGCCCTACACTTGTTAGGCCCTACACTTGTAGGTCCCTACACTTGTTAGGCCCCCACACTTGTTAGGCCCTACACTTGTTAGGCCCTACCTACACTTGTTAGGCCCTACACTTGTTAGGCCCTACACTTGTTAGGCCCTACACTTGTTAGGCCCTACACTTGTTAGGCCCTACACTTGTTAGGCCCTACACTTGTTAGGCCCTACACTTGTTAGGCCCTACACTTGTTAGGCCCTACACTTGTTAGGCCCTACACTTGTTAGGCCCTACACTTGTTAGGCCCTACACTTGTTAGGCCCTACACTTGGGTTAGGCCCTATCCCTACATTGTTAGGCCCTACACTTGTTAGGCCCTACACTTGTTAGGCCCTACACTTGTTAGGCCCTACACTTGTTAGGCCCTACACTTGTTAGGCCCTACACTTGTTAGGCGCCTACACTTTTAGGGCCCTACACTTGTTAGGCCCTACACTTGTTAGGCCCTACACTTGTTAGGACCTACACTTGTTAGGGCCCTACACTTGTTAGGCCCTACACTTGTTAGGCCCTACACTTGTTAGGCCCATACAATTGGTAGGCCCTACACTTGTTAGGCCCTACACTTGTTAGCCTACACTTGTTAGGCCCTACACTTGTTAGGCCCTACACTTGTTAGGCCCTACACTTGTTAGGCCCTACACTTGTTAGGCCCTACACTTGTTAGGCCCTACACTTGTTAGGCCCTACACTTGTTAGGCCCTACACTTGTAGGCCCTACACTTGTTAGGCCCTACACTTGTTAGGCCCTACACTTGTTAGGCCCTACACTTGTTAGGCCCTACACTTGTTAGGGCCTACACTGTTAGGCCCTACACTTGTTAGGACCCTACACTTGTTAGGCCTACACTTGTTAGGCCCTACACTTGTTAGGCCCTACACTTGTTAGGCCCTACACTTAGTTAGGCCTCCTAACAACTTGTTAGGCCCTACACTTGTTAGGCCCTACACTTGTTAGGCCCTACACTTGTTAGGCCCTACACTTGTTAGGCCCTACACTGTTAGGCCCTACACTTGTTAGGCCCCTACACTTGTTAGGCCCTACACTTGTTAGGCCCTACACTTGTTAGGCCTCAACACTTGTTAGGCCCTACACTTGTTAGGCCCTACACTTGTTAGGCCCTACACTTGTTAGGCCCTACACTTGTTAGGCCCTACACTTGTTAGGCCCTACACTTGTTAGGCCCTACACTTGTTAGGCCTACACTTGTTAGGCCCTACACTTGTTAGGCCCTACACTTGTTAGGCCCTACACTTGTTAGGCCCTACACTTGTTAGGCCCTACACTTGTTAGGCCCTACACTTGTTAGGCCCTACACTTGTTAGGCCCTACACTTGTTAGGCCCTACACTTGTTAGGCCCTACACTTGTTAGGCCCTACACTTGTTAGGCCCTACACTTGTTAGGCCCTACACTTGTTAGGCCCTACACTTGTTAGGCCCTAAACTTGTTATGCCCTACACTTGTTAGGCCCTACACTTGTTAGGCCCTACACTTGTTAGGCCCTACACTTGTTAGGCCCTACACTTGTTAGGCCCTACACTGGTTAGGCCCTACACTTGTTAGGCCCTACACTTGTTAGGCCCTACACTTGTTAGGCCCTACACTTGTTAGGCCCTACACTTGTTAGGCCCTACACTTGTTAGGCCCTACACTTGTTAGGCCCTACACTTGTTAGGCCCTACACTTGTTAGGCCCTACACTTGTTAGGCCCTACACTTGTTAGGCCCTACACTTGTTAGGCCCTACACTTGTTAGGCCCTACACTTGTTAGGCCCTACACTTGTTAGGCCCTACACTTGTTAGGCCCTACACTTGTTAGGCCCTACACTTGTTAGGCCCTACACTTGTTAGGCCCTACACTTGTTAGGCCCTACACTTGTTAGGCCCTACACTTGTTAGGCCCTACACTTGTTAGGCCCTACACTTGTTAGGCCCTACACTTGTTAGGCCCTACACTTGATAGGCCCTACACTTGTTAGGCCCTACACTTGTTAGGCCCTACACTTGTTAGGCCCTACACTTGTTAGGCCCTACACTTGTTAGGCCCTACACTTGTTAGGCCCTACACTTGTTAGGCCCTACACTTGTTAGGCCCTACACTTGTTAGGCCCTACACTTGTTAGGCCCTACACTTGTTAGGCCCTACACTTGTTAGGCCCTACACTTGTTAGGCCCTACACTTGTTAGGCCCTACACTTGTTAGGCCCTACACTTGTTAGGCCCTACACTTGTTAGGCCCTACACTTGTTAGGCCCTACACTTGTTAGGCCCTACACTTGTTAGGCCCTACACTTGTTAGGCCCTACACTTGTTAGGCCCTACACTTGTTAGGCCCTACACTTGTTAGGCCCTACACTTGTTAGGCCCTACACTTGTTAGGCCCTACACTTGTTAGGCCCTACACTTGTTAGGCCCTACACTTGTTAGGCCCTACACTTGTTTAGGCCCTACACTTGTTAGGCCCTACACTTGTTAGGCCCTACACTTGTTAGGCCCTACACTTGTTAGGCACTTGTTAGGCCCTACACTTGTTAGGCCCTACACTTGTTAGGCCCTACACTTGTTAGGCCCTACACTTGTTAGGCCCTACACTTGTTAGGCCCTACACTTGTTAGGCCCTACACTTGTTAGGCCCTACACTTGTTAGGCCCTACACTTGTTAGGCCCTACACTTGTTAGGCCCTACACTTGTTAGGCCCTACACTTGTTAGGCCCTACACTTGTTAGGCCCTACACTTGTTAGGCCCTACACTTGTTAGGCCCTACACTTGTTAGGCCCTACACTTGTTAGGCCCTACACTTGTTAGGCCCTACACTTGTTAGGCCCTACACTTGTTAGGCCCTACACTTGTTAGGCCCTACACTTGTTAGGCCCTACACTTGTTAGGCCCTACACTTGTTAGGCCCTACACTTGTTAGGCCCTACACTTGTTAGGCCCTACACTTGTTAGGCCCTACACTTGTTAGGCCCTACACTTGTTAGGCCCTACACTTGTTAGGCCCTACACTTGTTAGGCCCTACACTTGTTAGGCCCTACACTTGTTAGGCCCTACACTTGTTAGGCCCTACACTTGTTAGGCCCTACACTTGTTAGGCCCTACACTTGTTAGGCCCTACACTTGTTAGGCCCTACACTTGTTAGGCCCTACACTTGTTAGGCCCTACACTTGTTAGGCCCTACACTTGTTAGGCCCTACACTTGTTAGGCCCTACACTTGTTAGGCCCTACACTTCTTAGCCCTACACTTCTTAGCCCTACACTTCTTAGCCCTACACTTCTTAGCCCTACACTTCTTAGCCCTACACTTCTTAGCCCTACACTTCTTAGCCCTACACTTCTTAGCCCTACACTTCTTAGCCCTACACTTCTTAGCCCTACACTTCTTAGCCCTACACTTCTTAGCCCTACACTTCTAAGCCCTACACTTCTTAGCCCTACACTTGTTAGGCCTACACTTGTTAGGCCCTACACTTGTTAGGCCCTACACTTGTTAGGCCCTACACTTGTTAGGCCCTACACTTGTAGGCCCTACACTTGTTAGGCCCTACACTTGTTAGGCCCTACACTTGTTAGGCCCTACACTTGTTAGGCCCTACACTTGTTAGGCCCTACACTTGTTAGGCCCTACACTTCTTAGCCCTACACTTCTTAGCCCTACACTTCTTAGCCCTACCTTACCTACCTTGTTAGGCCCTACACTTGTTAGGCCCTACACTTGTTAGGCCCTACACTTGTTAGGCCCTAGGCCCTACACTTGTTAGGCCCTACACTTGTTAGGCCCTACACTTGTTAGGCCCTACACTTGTTAGGCCCTACACTTCTTAGCCCTACACTTCTTAGCCCTACACTTCTTAGCCCTACACTTCTTAGCCCTACACTTCTTAGCCCTACACTTCTTAGCCCTACACTTCTTAGCCCTACACTTCTTAGCCCTACACTTGTTAGGCCCTACACTTGTTAGGCCCTACACTTGTTATGCCCTACACTTGTTAGGCCCTACACATTGTTAGGCCCTACACTTGTTAGGCCCTACACTTGTTAGGCCCTACAACTTGTTAGGCCCTACACTTGTTAGGCCCTACACTTGTTAGGCCCTACACTTGTAGGCCCTACACTTGTTAGGCCTACACTTGTTAGGCCCTACACTTGTTAGGCCCTACACTTGTTAGGCCCTACACTTGTTAGGCCCTACACTTGTTAGGCCCTACACTTGTTAGGGCCCTACACTTGTTAGGCCCTACACTTGTTAGGGCCCTACACTTGTTTGGCCCTACACTTGTTAGGCCCTACCACTTGTTAGGCCCTACACTTGTTAGGCCCTACACTTGTTAGGCCCTACACTTGTTAGGCCCTACACTTGTTAGGCCCTACACTTGTTAGGCCCTACACTTGTTAGGCCCCTACACTTGTTAGGCCCTACACTTGTTAGGCCCTACACTTGTTAGGCCCTACACTTGTTAGAGGCCCTACACTTGTTAGGCCCTACACTTGTTAGGCCCTACACTTGTTAGGCCCTACACTTGTTAGGCCCTACACTTGTTAGGGCCTACACTTGTTAGGCCCTACACTTGTTAGGCCCTACACTTGTTAGGCCCTACACTTGTTAGGCCCTACACTTGTTAGGCCCTACACTGTTAGGCCCTACAACTTGTTAGGCCCTACACTTGTTAGGCCCCTACACTTGTTAGGCCCTACACTTGTTAGGCCCCTACACTTGTTAGGCCCTACACTTGTTAGGCCCTACACTTGTTAGGCCTACACTTGTTAGGTCCCTAGCACTAACTTGTTAGGCCCTACACTTGTTAGGCCCTACACTTGTTAGGCCCCTACACTTGTTAGGCCCTACACTTGTTAGGCCCCTACACTTAAGTATAATGTACGGCCCCTACACTTGTTAGGCCCCTACAACTTGTTAGGCCCTACACTTGTTAGGGCCCTACACTTGTTTAGGCCCTACACTTGTTATGGCCCTACACTTCTTAGCCCTACACTTGTTAGGCCCTACACTTGTTAGCCCTACACTTGTTAGGCCCTACACTTGTTAGGCCCTACACTTGTTAGGCCCTACACTTGTTAGGCCCTACACTTGTTAGGCCCTACACGTGTTAGGCCCTACACTTGTTAGGCCCTACACTTGTTAGGCCCTACACTTGTTAGGCCCTACACTTGTTAGGCCCTACACTTGTTAGGCCCTACACTTGTTAGGCCCTACACTTGATTAGGCCCTACACTTGTTAGGCCCTACACTGTTAGGCCCTACACTTGTTAGGCCCTACACTTGTTAGGCCCTACACTTGTTAGGCCCTACACTTGTTAGGCCCTACACTTGTTAGGCCCTACACTTGTTAGGCCCTACACTTGTTAGGCCCTACACTTGTTAGGCCCTACCACTTGTTAGGCCCTACACTTGTTAGGCCCTACACTTGTTAGGCCCTACACTTGTTAGGCCCTACACTTGTTAGGCCCTACACTGGTTAGGCCCTACACTTGTTAGGCCCTACACCTTGTTAGGCCTACACTTGTTAGGCCCCTACACTTGTTAGGCCCTACACTTGGTTCAGGCCTTACAACTTGTTAGGCCCCTACACTTGTTAGGCCCTACACTTGTTAGGCCCTACACTTGTTAGGGCCCTACACTTGTTAGGGCCCTACACTTGTTAGGCCCTACACTTGTTAGGCCCTACACTTGTTAGGCCCTACACTTGTTAGGCCCTACACTGTTAGGCCCTACACTTGTTAGGCCCTACACTTGTTAGGCCTACACTGTTTAGGCCCTACACTTCTTAGCCCTACACTTCTTAGCCCTACACTTCTTAGCCCTACACTTCTTAGCCCTGCCCTACACTTCTTAGCCCTACACTTCTTAGCCCTACACTTCTTAGCCCTACACTTGTTTAAGCCCTACACTTGTTATCGCCTCCACTTGTTAGGCCCTACACTTGTTAGGGCCTACCCACTTGTTAGGCCCCTACACTTGTTAGGCCCTACACTTGTTAGGCCCTACACTTGTTAGGCCCCTACACTTGTTAGGCCCTACACTTGTTAGGCCCTACACTTGTTAGGCCCTACACTTGTTAGGCCCTAACACTTGTTAGGCCCCTACACTTTTAGGCCCTACACCTTGTTAGGCCCTAACTTGTTAGCCCTACACTTCTTAGCCCTACACTTCTTAGCCCTACACTTCTTAGCCCTACACTTCTTAGCCCTACACTTCTTAGCCCTACATTGTTAGGCCCTACACTTGTAGGCCCTACACTTGTTAGGGCCCTAACTTGTTAGGCCCTTACACTTGTTAGGCCCTACACTTGTTAGGCCCTACACTTGTTAGGCCCTACACTTGTTAGGCCCTTACACTTGTTAGGCCCCTACACTTGTTAGGCCTACACTTGTTAGGCCCTACACTTGTTAGGCCCTACACTTGTTAGGCCCTACACATGTTAGGCCCTACACTTGTTAGGCCCTACACTTGTTAGGCCCTACACATGTTAGGCCCTACATGTTAGGCCCTACACTTGTGTAGGCCCTACACTTGTTAGGCCCTACACTTGTTAGGCCCTACACTTGTTAGGCCCTACACTTGTTAGGCCCTACACTTGTTAGGCCCTACACTTGTTAGGCCCTACACTTGTTAGGCCCTACACTTGTTAGGCCCTACACTTGTTAGGCCCTACACTTGTTAGGCCCTACACTTGTTAGGCCCTACACTTGTTAGGCCCTACACTTGTTAGGCCCTACACTTGTTAGGCCCTACACTTGTTAGGCCCTACACTTGTTAGGCCCTACACTTGTTAGGCCCTACACTTGTTAGGCCCTACACTTGTTAGGCCCTACACTTGTTAGGCCCTACACTTGTTAGGCCCTACACTTGTTAGGCCCTACACTTGTTAGGCCCTACACTTGTTAGGCCCTACACTTGTTAGGCCCTACACTTGTTAGGCCCTACACTTGTTAGGCCCTACACTTGTTAGGCCCTACACTTGTTAGGCCCTACACTTGTTAGGCCCTACACTTGTTAGGCCCTACACTTGTTAGGCCCTACACTTGTTAGGCCCTACACTTGTTAGGCCCTACACTTGTTAGGCCCTACACTTGTTAGGCCCTACACTTGTTAGGCCCTACACTTGTTAGGCCCTACACTTGTTAGGCCCTACACTTGTTAGGCCCTACACTTGTTAGGCCCTACACTTGTTAGGCCCTACACTTGTTAGGCCCTACACTTGTTAGGCCCTACACTTGTTAGGCCCTACACTTGTTAGGCCCTACACTTGTTAGGCCCTACACTTGTTAGGCCCTACACTTGTTAGGCCCTACACTTGTTAGGCCCTACACTTGTTAGGCCCTACACTTGTTAGGCCCTACACTTGTTAGGCCCTACACTTGTTAGGCCCTACACTTGTTAGGCCCTACACTTGTTAGGCCCTACACTTGTTAGGCCCTACACTTGTTAGGCCCTACACTTGTTAGGCCCTACACTTGTTAGGCCCTACACTTGTTAGGCCCTACACTTGTTAGGCCCTACACTTGTTAGGCCCTACACTTGTTAGGCCCTACACTTGTTAGGCCCTACACTTGTTAGGCCCTACACTTGTTAGGCCCTACACTTGTTAGGCCCTACACTTGTTAGGCCCTACACTTGTTAGGCCCTACACTTGTTAGGCCCTACACTTGTTAGGCCCTACACTTGTTAGGCCCTACACTTGTTAGGCCCTACACTTGTTAGGCCCTACACTTGTTAGGCCCTACACTTGTTAGGCCCTACACTTGTTAGGCCCTACACTTGTTAGGCCCTACACTTGTTAGGCCCTACACTTGTTAGGCCCTACACTTGTTAGGCCCTACACTTGTTAGGCCCTACACTTGTTAGGCCCTACACTTGTTAGGCCCTACACTTGTTAGGCCCTACACTTGTTAGGCCCTACACTTGTTAGGCCCTACACTTGTTAGGCCCTACACTTGTTAGGCCCTACACTTGTTAGGCCCTACACTTGTTAGGCCCTACACTTGTTAGGCCCTACACTTGTTAGGCCCTACACTTGTTAGGCCCTACACTTGTTAGGCCCTACACTTGTTAGGCCCTACACTTGTTAGGCCCTACACTTGTTAGGCCCTACACTTGTTAGGCCCTACACTTGTTAGGCCCTACACTTGTTAGGCCCTACACTTGTTAGGCCCTACACTTGTTAGGCCCTACACTTGTTAGGCCCTACACTTGTTAGGCCCTACACTTGTTAGGCCCTACACTTGTTAGGCCCTACACTTGTTAGGCCCTACACTTGTTAGGCCCTACACTTGTTAGGCCCTACACTTGTTAGGCCCTACACTTGTTAGGCCCTACACTTGTTAGGCCCTACACTTGTTAGGCCCTACACTTGTTAGGCCCTACACTTGTTAGGCCCTACACTTGTTAGGCCCTACACTTGTTAGGCCCTACACTTGTTAGGCCCTACACTTGTTAGGCCCTACACTTGTTAGGCCCTACACTTGTTAGGCCCTACACTTGTTAGGCCCTACACTTGTTAGGCCCTACACTTGTTAGGCCCTACACTTGTTAGGCCCTACACTTGTTAGGCCCTACACTTGTTAGGCCCTACACTTGTTAGGCCCTACACTTGTTAGGCCCTACACTTGTTAGGCCCTACACTTGTTCAGGACCCTACACTTGTTAGGCCCTACACTTGTTAGGCCCTACACTTGTTAGGCCCTACACTTGTTAGGCCCTACACTTGTTAGGCCCTACACTTGTTAGGCCCTACACTTGTTAGGCCCTACACTTGTTAGGCCCTACACTTGTTAGGCCCTACACTTGTTAGGCCCTACACTTGTTAGGCCCTACACTTGTTAGGCCCTACACTTGTTAGGCCCTACACTTGTTAGGCCCTACACTTGTTAGGCCCTACACTTGTTAGGCCCTACACTTGTTAGGCCCTACACTTGTTAGGCCCTACACTTGTTAGGCCCTACACTTGTTAGGCCCTACACTTGTTAGGCCCTACACTTGTTAGGCCCTACACTTGTTAGGCCCTACACTTGTTAGGCCCTACACTTGTTAGGCCCTACACTTGTTAGGCCCTACACTTGTTAGGCCCTACACTTGTTAGGCCCTACACTTGTTAGGCCCTACACTTGTTAGGCCCTACACTTGTTAGGCCCTACACTTGTTAGGCCCTACACTTGTTAGGCCCTACACTTGTTAGGCCCTACACTTGTTAGGCCCTACACTTGTTAGGCCCTACACTTGTTAGGCCCTACACTTGTTAGGCCCTACACTTGTTAGGCCCTACACTTGTTAGGCCCTACACTTGTTAGGCCCTACACTTGTTAGGCCCTACACTTGTTAGGCCCTACACTTGTTAGGCCCTACACTTGTTAGGCCTACACTTGTTAGGCCCTACACTTGTTAGGCCCTACACTTGTTAGGCCCTACACTTGTTAGGCCCTACACTTGTTAGGCCCTACACTTGTTAGGCCCTACACTTGTTAGGCCCTACACTTGTTAGGCCCTACACTTGTTAGGCCCTACACTTGTTAGGCCCTACACTGTTAGGCCCTACACTTGTTAGGCCCTACACTTGTTAGGCCCTACACTTGTTAGGCCCTACACTTGTTAGGCCCTACACTTGTTAGGCCCTACACTTGTTAGGGTTAGGGTCACTCTTTCATTCTTCACAAATTCCACATGCTGCAACTGATTTTCACACAACCCTCAACTTTGTAACATCTCACCTTACCCCAGTTGTTTCATTTTCTGCAATTTATTAAAATCATTTTCCACTAATGGAATTTCCATGCTGTCAGTTTTCTGTTCCTTATTTACACATCTTCCAACACATTTTATAACATCCTGTTTTACTTTTAAGAAAGGTCTTGCGTTCCACAATTGTATTCACTGCTGTACCCACCTTTGATTTGTTTTTACACATTCTAAGGAAAGAACCTTTAAAATACACATTCGCAAACAGTTTAGCTTCACTAATCATTCCAAGTTCAATTCCACACACCACACCATCTTTGTACATTTAAAAACATTTCCCATTTTGCACATTTTTGAATCGCATTCCACTATTCTGTCCTTTTCCACTTTCAATTGAATACTCAATCCACAAACACATGATTTTATTAACACATTCCCCATCTGGTACGGCTGAGTTTTCCAATGTGACACCTTCCCATACAACAGTGTTTTTGTAAAATACATAATTGACCACCTTTTTAAGCCAATTCCAAAACAGTGCCTTTTCATTTGTTGTTCTTCAGTTTTACACTCTTCCTCAATTGATTCATTTTACACATGTTCCTCACAGATTGCATCTGCTGCATGTTCTCCCCCCCATTCAGATTTTGACTATTACACAATCTCCATCAGCAGTGTTTTTGCAACACATCCCAAAGAACAGTGTTTGATTCTTGACAGACATTCACCAACCAGCACATTTTAGTAACATTTTCCCCACACTTAACACAATACAGCACTTTAAAACCTCTTTGTGAATGTGTAATAAAGAACACACATTCCCCAAGCAAAATTTCATATGATCATTCTTATTAACGTTCCCCAAGCACTGTCTGTGATATTTTCCTGAACTGTTTCTTATTTGATATTTCCCAGTTTGTTATCACATTTGCAGTTTACTCATTTTTCACACATTCAACAGCTTGGTTCATTTTTTATACATTCCCCAAACACAGCATTAGTTTACATCCCCCAACATTTTTACACACAGAACATCTGCTTTTCAATTGCACATTCTCCAGCATTTTCTTTTGATTTTATTGTACACATTCCTCTGAACAGGTTTATTTCCTTATATATTCTCCCTCAAGTGTTCAAAGGTACATCTCCAAAGATTTTGCTGCAGCTTGTTTCAATGACACATTCTTCAAGCAGCAGCTTGTTTGTATCTTTATTGCACATTCCATTATTCACACATTCTCAAACCATGAGTTTACTGCACTTCCCCAAAACAGCATTTTTAAAGTCACATTCCCCAGTTTCATCACACATTCCCTGAACATATTTTTAAACCATGTTCCCAAAAACCAGTTTCTGTATATTCCCAAACAGCTTGTGTTCAGCATTCACACTTCCCCCAGTTTCTATGTCTTTTAATTAAAATTCCATGCATATGTTCATTAACAGTCTGCAGGTTGTGCACATCATGAACATGCCTATGTTTACTCAGCCCTTACATACTTCAAGTTTCAGTCCCTGGAACAGTATGTGTAATCACATCCCCAAAGCAGCTGTTTCATTGCACTTGCAGTTTTTGTTTTAAAACCATGTTTCCCAAAACAAGTTGTTACATATTCCCAGGTCTGGTTTATTGTTCGGATTCCTCTAGTTTTTACAACATTCCCCACACCTTTACATTCAGTCAGAAACAGCACTTGTTTCATTACGCATTCACCAAACAGTTTAAAATCATCTTCCCAAAATGCAAGTCCTTACACATTTCCCTCCCAACAGCTGGTGTATATATTTACAGATCTGCATTTTCATGGACAAAATTACCCAAGGAGTTTATACGACATCCCCAGTTTGTGTTTGTTTCATCACACTCCAAAACTTTAAACAATGTTCCCAATAACAGTTCACATATTCCCAAGCAGCTTGTGTTCTTTATTAATGCATTCCCCAGAGTTTAACAGTTGCTTATTCATTCATCCCCCACACAACATTCGGCTTGTCACACTTCCCAAATACAACTTTAAAATCACACATTCCCCGAATAGTTTCATTGTACATTTCCTAAAAGCTTTTTAAACCATGTTTCACAAAGCTGTTAAGTGTTCCCCAACAGTCTGTGCCCATAATTCACCTACACAAACTGTTTTATAAACTCAGTGTCTATGCATTTAAAAACACATGTGCAAGTTTGTCTTCATTACCACATTTGATTTATTTGTTTCCATTCCCCACCACATACCCAGCAGTTTGTATTTACTATACATTCCCCAGACAGCAGTATTGTGATATACATTCCAATAGTTCTTTGACACATTACCGAAAGATTGAGACTTTGATTAATTTTGTCCATGTTTATGATAAATTGCCTCAGTTTTCCCATTGTACATGCATGGCAGTTTATTTATGGCAGTCTTCACACATTCCCAGTTTTTAGATGCACATTCCAAGCACGGTAGTTTAAATTACATATTCCCCACACAATACTGCACCTTTAAGGACTACAAACCAGTTTCACACATTTCCTGAACAGATATTAAAACCATATTCTAAAACATGTTAACATTTCTCAGATGTTAACATTGCTCAAATAAACCATTTTGTTAACATTAACCAATGTAACTCTTTTCACACATTACCCAACTGTACGTTGCATTACACATCCCCCAAGCACAGAACCTTTGAGAACCTCATTCCCAAAACAGCAGCTTTGTTTCATTACACGTTCCTGGAACAGTTTAAACCATGTTCCCAAAATAAAGCTTAAATATTTCCATCAGCTTGTTTTGTATTTACACATTCTAAGTTTTATTAACACACTAACCAAACAAGTGATTGTGACCCATTCTGCAGTTTGTGCACATATGTGACATTTGCCAAAATGTGTTTTAACAGATTTTTGCTGATTTTCCAAACACTGCAGCTTTACACCCTTCCAGTAAACAAAGACATCACATTTCCACCATTTTCATCACATGCTCCCAAAACTTTAACCCATATTCCAAAAGATAATTCACATATTCCCAACAGCTAGTGTTCTTTATTCACACATTGCACAAAGCAGTTTTAGAAAACACATTCCCCAATTTTCCACTTTCCCATTGTACCTTCATACAGGTTTGTTTCATTACACATTCCCTAAACAAGTTTTTTTAAAACAATATTCCCAAAGTTTGCATTTTCCACTGTTTCAAGTTTATTATTCACATATTCCCCAAACTATGTGTACTTTAGTATTAACACATTCCAAACAGTTTGAACAAATTTCCATTGCACTTTCCCCAACAATTTTCCCCCTCATATTGCACATTCCCAACACTTCAACTTTTTAAATTGATTCCTAAATAGTTCAACATTCCCCAGTGTTTTTATATGACATATTCCACAAACCGTTTGACATTTTCTAGTTTTTATTAACACATGCCCAGTACTTTTGTCATACATTACCCAAATGCAGCACCTTTAAGATTTCCCTGAGCACAGCACTGTAATGTTACATTTTCCCAACGGCATGTGTTCATTATTAACATATTGCCCTGAATAGTGTTAACACTCCCTAGTTTGGAGGTTTCATTAACGTTCACATTTGATTTTTTTCAATGTGCATTCCCTTATTCATTCATTTTCCACACATTCCCAATAGTTGGTATGCAATTACTACACATTCCCAAATGGTGGTATTTTTGTACACATGGCCCAAAGTAGCATAGCGGTTAGCGTGATGCTATTACAGCACCTACTATCTGTGTTCAATTACTGTCACTGCCTCTAAGGAGTTTGCATGTTCTCCCCGTGTCTGCGTGGGTTTTCTCTGGTGCTCCGGTTTCCTCCCACATTCCAAAGACGTACGGGTTAGGAGCTGTGGGCGTGCTATGTTGGCACAAGAGTGGCGACCCTTATGGTCTGCCCCAGAACATTCATAGCAATGCAAGATGATGCATTTCACTGTGCTTCGATGTACGTGTGACTAATAAACATCTTATTTTATCTTATCATTAACGTTGAGTTTGTGTATTTCTTTGAACACATTTCCCAAAAACAGTTCTTACACATTCCCCCAACAGTTAATTCATTAATTTACAGCACATTCCCCAAGCACAGCTATTTGTTACACATTCTACTTGAAAAAAAACATTCACAGATCAGTTCTGTTCCATTACATTTCATTAACTTCTTAAAACCATGTTCCCAAAATCCAGCTTACACGTTGCCCAACACCTTCTGTAAACAATTCCCCAACACCTTCTGTAAACAGTTCCAGGTTTATTATCAACACATCCCCCAATGTGCAAGTTTAACACATCCCATTTCTTTCCTTTTCTGCACCCCAACAGTTTGCATTCACTGCACATTTAAATAAGTCTGGTTTTACATTTCATCTTCCATAATAACATTCATTTTAAGGTCCAGGTTTTTAAACTCTGTACAGTTTTTGCACATCATACTCCTAAATGACACTAAGGCTGGAGGAATTCAGGTGGGGAAGGAGTGAAGTCAATGTTGAGAGTTGAGGACCTTAAACACCATTCAATGTTTTCACATCATTCCTCCAAAACAGTTTAGATTTTACACATCAGCATTCCCAAAGCACATTTGTTTTCCCACACCCACAAAGTGGATATGTTTTGACACTTCCCCCACCCCCCCCATGGTAACTTTTCCTTTTTAATTGAAGTTCAGTTTCTCAGCACATTGTCATCCCCCAAAATCCAGTTTTCACATATACATTACTTTAAAACAGTTTAGGTTTTCCAGAATGTTCTCCAGTTTTTACACATTAACCTTAAACATCTGAAGCTTTAAAACACACAGATCTTCAAATGCAAAACAGCAGTTCAGTTTCTGAAAACACCATTCATTTTAAGCATCTTCATCCCCAATGAGAGCAGCTCAGTTTTTAAATATGTTCACATTTTGCATGCAACTCAAACTAAGATCACTTGGAAAACATGTTCACTAATTAAATATTATACCCCTAGAGAACAGTTCAGTTTGGAAACACTGCTCACTGGGAACATCCTCAAAACAGGGGCTGTTTAATGAACTTCCACTTTTTGCACATCAACCCGAAGACAACAGCCCAGTGTTTATAGCAGTGACCATTTTTTCCAATTTATTCCCACAAAAGAGCAGCTGAGACTTAAAAACACTGTACCATTTTCACATATTGCACCCATACCTGCTCAGTTTTCCATGCTTTTTCTTTTTACACATCTCAGTTTATAAAGCAGTGATGACTTTACACATCTCAGACAGCAGCTCAAGGTCAAGTTATACTTTATCGATATTCACCCACATGCTATAAACACACGGAGAAACGAGATGTCATTTCCCCCAGACACAGAGGACATGCATAGAACAGAGGACATGACATGCATAGAACAGAGGACATGACATGCATAGAACAGAGGACATGCAATAAATGCAGACAAAATTTTGCAAGTACAAATAGTGCAAAAACAATATATACAGAATACAAAATTAGGGTTAGTGTACTCAGTTTATAAAGCAATGATCACTTTCCACATCTCAGACAGCTCAGCTTATAAAGCAGTGATCACTTTACACAGCCCCTTAAACAACCCAGTTTAAAACACTGAGCAGTTGCTGCATATCATCCCTCAAAACAGCAGCTGAGTTTTTAAACACATCCCAAAACAATATTTTTCAGTTTTAACACATCCACAAAACATGTTACTTTTTAGAAACAGTTCACGTTACACATCTCAGGCTATTCACCTTTTACAGATCTTCATTCCCCAAGACAGCAGCTCAGATTTCAATACAATGTTCACTTTTTATATATCATTTCCCAAAACAAGCTGAAGATTTAAAACATTGTTCAATTTTATCCACAAAACATCAAATTGTGTTTTGAAAATTGTTCCATTCTTTACATTTTCAAACCCAAGGCAGTGGCTCCATTTTTGAAACACTTCACTTTTTACACAGCACCCTGCACCAAGACAGCAGCTCAGGTTTAAGCAGTAATCACTTTTTATCATTCCCCAAAACAGCATTTGGGGCTTTAAAAACACTTCACACTTCAACCTCCAAGACACTTTATAAAACTTCACTATTTAAACATCCCTTTAAACTGTAAACACTTCCTTTTACAGATTATCCCATGACAGCAGTTTAATACGATTGAATTTTTGCAGGTAAACCTCAAATCAGTCAGCAAAACATGTTCATTTTTATATGCCATAACCAAAGCAGCTCAGTTATTAAAACTTCACTTTTTCCACATCAAGAAATTAACTCGATTTTCAATATTGTTTTAAAACCATACAAGGTGGCAATAGAGTTAGTCTTTGAGAACTCTTTCCAAGACACCAGATCAGTTTTAAAAACATTTACTTGTGGCACATCATTCCTCAGAACAGCAGTTCAGTTTTCAAAACTATTTGTTTCATCTCATAACATGCAGATCATCCCCAAGACTGCTGCTCAGTTTAAAACTTCTTTTTTTATATAAATACACAGAGTCCCCAAAATAACTGCTCAGGTTATTTTCTTATTTTACCAAGGATGTTTTAACACTGCACTTTTTGCCCATATCCAAGACAGCAACTCAGTATTTTAAAAAGTTGTTCACTTTTTACAGATCATTGTCCCCAAGGCTGCAGCTCACCTTTTAAAACGTTGTTCAGTCTTTACATATCATTACCCAAAACAGCAGTTCACGTTTAAAAAAACGTTTTTACATCAGTCCCCTTGACACCAGCTCAGGTTTTAAAGCTGTGATTACTTAGATCACCAACCCGAAACAGCAGCTGAGGCTTTAAAACATTGTTCACTTTCTATAAGTATCCAAGATAGAAGCTCAGTTTTCAAAACAGTCCCATTTTAACAGATTATCCCCAAGACAGCTCAGTTTTTAAAAACAGTTCACATATTACACATCAATTCCAAATCAGGTCAGATTTTAAAAACATTCACTTTACATAGTTTTCAACCCATGGTTCACTTTCTTTTTTTTTTAAACACACATTCCAAAACAGCAGTTCAGTTTAGAAAACAGTGTTCACTTTAAATATCTTCATCCCCAAGACAACAGCTGGGACTTTTAACAAATCACATCCCAAAAGTTTACTTTTAGAAATTGTTCACATGACATCATTCCACAGAACAGCACAGCTCAGTTGGCTTTTCATAAACATGATTCACTTTTTACAGATCTGCTAAACAGCAGCTCAGAACTGTTTATTATGCACATTTTCATCCCCAAGACACAGATCATTCCCAAGCAGCTTAGTTTTTAAGTTCACTTTTTTTTATATATATATACAGATTCCCATGAAAACTGCTCAGATTTAAAAGCACTGCTCACTTGTTCCAAATCAACCCAAATGGAACAGCTCACTTTAGAAAATATTCACTTTAACACATCCCAATACTGCAGCTCAAGTTTACAAACTGTTCATTTTACATCAGTCCCCAAGACAGCAGCTCAGGGCTTTTGCCAGATATCATTTACATATCATTCCCCTAAAGCAGCAGGAGCTTTAAAATACCATTCATATTTTGCACATCAATCCACATGATTGATCAGCTTTTGGAAACACTTCACTTTTTACACATCATAATCCCTCAAAACAGCTGAGGCTTTAAAACACTTCACTTTCAACAGATCTTTCCTCTTGATAATCCCAAGTCAACAGCTCAGGTTTTAAAGCGTTTCTAAATAGACATTCCCCAAAACAGCAGCTGAGGCTTTAAAACACTTCACTTCCCCCCCCCCCCCCCCACACACACACAAGACAGCAGCTTAGGTTTTTATAAACCATGTTCAGTTGTAACACAATCATCCCCCAAGACAGTAGCTTAGTTTTTATAGCAGTGATCTCTTTGTATCATTCCCAATCCCAAAATAGCAGAGAAATAAAGGACTGCAGATGCTGGAATCTAGATAAAAACATGATGCTGGAGGAACTCAGCAGGCCCTGCAGCATCTGTGGAGAAAAGCAGGCAGTCAATATTTCAGGTCAGGACCCTTCTTCAGGACTTTACAAAACTGAGGTACTTTCACAGATCATTCCCAAAGACAGCAGCTCAGGCCTTAAAACTGTTCAGTTGTTACACAATCACCTAAAGTTAGTTGATATCTCAGGTTAGAAAACACCTAACTATTTCAAAAACCTACCTCCTCCAAAACAGCAGCTTTTTAAAAAAAAACTTCACTTCTAACACAGCATCATTCTCCAAAACAGATCAGTTTTTTTTAAAAAAGACAGTTCACTTGTTACACATTCCCCAAAACAGCAGCTAAGGTTAAACACATCCAAAAACAATGTTGTTCAATTTTAACACCCACAAAACATTACTTTTTAAGACCACAGATCAGCTTTTTAAAAAACGTTCACTTGCAGATAATCATCTCTGAAAACACCATCTGAGGCTTGGAAACATTGTTCACTTGTCACAGATCTTCATCCACAGAGCAGCAGTTCAGTTTTTAAAACATGCACCCCAAATTAGCAGCTCAGCTTTGAAAAGTGTTTTTTTTTATTACACACACATCTTCATCCCCCAAGACAGTGCTCAGATTTCAATACACTTCACTTTTTATACGTCATTCCCCAGAACAAGCTGAAGCTTTTGGTATTGGTACATTTTTGTCACTCGTACCAAGGTACAGTAAAAAGATGTCTTACAAACCGATCATACAGGTCAATTCATTACACAGTACAGCGTGCATTGAGGTAGTACCGGTAAAGACAATAACAGCACAGAGTAAAGTGTCCCAGCTACAGAGAAAGTGCAGTGCAATAAGGTGCAAGGACACAACAAGGTAGATCGTGAGGTCAGAGTCCATCTATGCTTTAAAACAATGCTCACTTTTCAGATCTTCATCCAGAAAACAGCACCTCAGGTTTTTTCTAAAATAGTGCCTTTTTTTATACACATTTTCAACCCCAAGGCAGCAGCTCAGCTGTTGAAGGATTGATCACCTGTTAATGTCATTCTCCCAAATAGCAGCTGTGGCTATTAAAAAAATTGTTCTTTTTTAAATACACATTCCCCAAAGAGGAGCTTGGTTTTAAAAAGACACTATTCACTACTTGTACATCATCCCTAAGACAGCAGCGTAGTTAATACTGTTCACACACTTCACTTTTCCCCACGCCACCCAACACCAAGGCAGCAGCCCAGGTTTTAAAGATATGATCACTTTTTATTTATCATTTGCCCAAAATAGCAGGTGCAGCTTTAAAAGTCTGTTCACTTTTAAAACACATCTTCTAAGGAGCAACTCAGTTTAAGAAACACTATTCACTTTTTACACATCAGCCCCCAGGACAGCAGTACAGTTTTGATGGCAGATCACACTTCATATATAATTTCCCAACAGCTGGGGTTTTAAAACACTTCACTATTTACACAACCCTAAAGCAGCTCAGGCTTTGAAACACTTCCCTTTCACAGATCATCCCCCAATACAGCAGCTCAGTTTTAAAAACTTCACGTGTTTCAGATCCTGTTCACTTTTTACACAGGATACCCAAAACAGAGTAGCTCATCTGTTAAAACAATTCACTTTTCCGACATCCCCAAGATATCAGCTGTTTTCAAACCATTGTTCCTCTTTTAAACATTATTCCCAAGGTAGTGGTAGGGTTTGAAAACAATTGTTCTTTAAAACACATCATTCCTCAAGATGTCAGCTCAGTTTTAAATACATTGTTCATTTGTTACACATGTTCATTCCTCAAAACTGCAGCTCAGTTTTCAAAATAATTCCTTTTTACAGATGCAAGGCAAATCAGTTTTTAAAAAACATTTCAGTTTTTGTTTGCACATCATAATCCCCCAAAGCAGCTGAAGCTTTAAAAGACTTCACTCTTAACAGATGTTCATCCACCAGTTTATAAAACAACACTCCCAGGAAACAACTCAAGTTTACTTAAACACTGGTCACTTGTTCCAGATCAATCCCAATAGAGCATCTCACTTTTAAATATCACATCACCCCCACCCCCAAAACACAGCAGCTCAGGTTGAAAAAAACTGAGGCAGCATTCCTGTAAACCTCTTCTGCACCATCTCCAAACCCATCCTGTAATGGGGCAACCAGAACTGTACACAATGCTCTGAATACAACCCAACCAAAGCTTCATTCAGCTGCAACACAACTTCCTGACTCCATATGCTAAATGATGAAGGTAAGTATACTATACACCTTCTTTACCACTCTACCAACTTGCATTGCCACTCTTAGGGAGCTATGGGCTTGTACCTCAAGGTTCCGCTGTTGCTTAATAGCCCTGTCTGATATCCGTTTCCTATACATTAAATATGTTTCATTTTCTGTAAGAAATTAGCATCTCCCAAAACACCAGCTACTTTCCTACCCCTCCCACAACACACAAGAGCTTAGTTCTCAAAACACAGTTCATTTTTTACATATCACCATCACCTCCCAATATAGCAGCTCAATTTTTAAAATAATTCACTATTTCCCAAAAACCTATCTATTTCACTTGCAGGCATTCTCTCTTACTCCTGACTTTATGGGTTGTAACAGGTTCCTAGTACAACCTGTCCAGGTAACTTCTTTTGTCCTGAATTGCACTGAGACTGATCCGAAAGTTATCCAGCTGCAGAACTATTTATCTTGGATTGCACCAATCAAATGCTGGCCTTTAGGAACCTTCTTTTATACTCAAGCTGATTCAGCTGACTTCAATTAACTGGTGCCTTTATAGTTAAGGCCATCCCAATTCCAATAGGTCAAAGATAATTGGGAGTGCAAGGGTTAATGACAGGCAATGTAAGGGTTAATAGTATGCAGCTAGTCTCCTGATAGTCAGCTATTCCCACAGTAAGAAGTTATCTCAGCCATGGGGTGACTATAGTTATGGCTGGATTTGAGGCCAGGTGTGAGTAAGAAAGAAATAGTTGTTCTAGACATATCTTGTTTTGCTAAAGTTTGCTGTAAGCAATTGCCGTGGTAAGTGCAACTTCCCACCAAGCTTTCCCACGAAGTGGGTATAAAGGAACACGGTAACCAGTGCATCTTTGCGTGGGTTAAGAATGGAGCTCAGGTTACACTGTTTACTCTTTCTCTGTATCCCCCACTGCCACTAGCGTTAAACTAATAAAACATTAATCATAAGTTCTTTGGTTCTGCTGTCGTCTGATTTATTACAGAGCACGGTCGACTTTCACAACTTCAGTTGACTGGTGCCTGATAGTTAAGGTCATCCCGATTCCAAGAGCTGCTCCTATCAAGGTTGAGACACCAGAGAATGCAGATGCTGGAATCTGGAGCAAACAATCTGCTGGAAGAACTCAGTGGGTTGAGTAGTTCTGCAGGGGGGAGTCTTTATGCAGGGTTTTGACCCAAAATGTCAACAATTCCTTGCCCCCCACAGATGTTGATCGACCCACTGAATTGCTCCAGCAGATTGTTTGTTGTTCCTACCAATGTCACTTGTTCACTGCCTCAACTAAACACTAGCTCAAGTGTGGTAATCAGATTATGGTGTCATTAGGTCTTTTGGGCTGGGTATATGTTCTAACCCCTGTATTCCTGCGTATTATCAAGTTCTGTTCAGTGTCCATTGTTAAAGTTATCGCATTGTCGGGTAATGGCAGTGATCTTACATGGCCTACCAGGTGGTATGTCTCCTTGATGGAACTTTGGCATTTTTGTGCTGGAAGTTCAGAGATAGTGGTTCTGACAGTCTGACGCCATGGGTATTCCTGCTGGTACTTTGACGGGTACTGTCCATGTGTCCAAATAGTTGTGTGTCTTTTGCAGAGTATATAATTTTGTGTAGTTCAGATGGTTCTCATTAATGTCTGTAGTATGATGCAGAAGGTGGCAAGATGGCAGGGAGTTGTTGGCGAACATTCGAAGTGACAGGATTTATGTTCACTTGGGAAGGGAGTGACTGGTTAGAAGGATTCAGCACGGTTTTGTCCAAGGGAGGTCATGTCTCACAAATCTGATAGAGTTTTTGAGGAGGTAACCAAACTAAGTTATGAAGGCAGAGCAGGTTGAATTGACTTTAGGAAGGATTTTCACCATGTCCCGCAGGGTAGGGTGTTTCAGAAGGTTAAGGCACAAGGGATCCAAGGTGTGTTGACAAACTGAATCCAATTTCTTTTGATGACAGGACAAAGAGTGTAATGATGAATGGGTGTTTGTTGATTGTAGATCTGTAACAAGTGGTGTACCACAGGGATCTATGACCTTGTAGGTGGTGCGATTAGCAAGTTTTTTCAGATGACATAAAAAAATGGTTGAGTTGTAAAAGCGAGGAAGGCTGTTGATGGCTGGAAGGTTTGTTCATGGGATATAGTGGTAGTGCAAGGGAGTGCACTTGCGTAAAATTCTGGTTGGACTGATGGATTAAATAGCAGGATCTGAGGAGCATTGATATACAGAGACACATTCAGATGCAAGTCCATAGCTCCCTGAAAGGGGTGACACAGGTGTATAGGACGGTGAAAAGTCATTTGGTATGCTTGCCTTCATAGGCCAAGGCATTGGGTATTATAGTTGTGACATCCTGTTGTAGTTGTACAGAACATTGGTTACACCACGCTTATAGTGTACAGTTCTGGTCACCACTCTACAGGAAGGATGTGGTAGCAATGGAGAGAGTGCAGAAAAGGTTCACCAGGACACTGCCTGGAATGGACGGCTGTGGTTATAAGAGGAGGTTGGACAGACTGGGTTTACTGTCACAGGGATGTAGGAGGAAGGGTTACAAAATAACGAGGGGTGCAGATAGCATGGAGCGATGGAATAATTTCCCCAGGACATATTAGTCTAAAACCAGGGGACACGGGGTTAAGGTGAGAGGGGATCAATTTAAAGGAGATCTGAGGGATAAGTTTTCCCACACAAACGATGGTGACTTTCTGGAACAGGCTTCAGGAGGAAGAGGTGGGTGCATATCAACTTATGACATTGAAAAGGCGTTTGGACAGGTACTCGAAGAGGGAAGTTGCAGAAGGATTTGCGCCTAATACAGGTGAATGGGATCAGCATGGACAGGCATCAGGGCCGGCATGGATTAGTGGGCCTAAGGGTCTGTTTATGTGCTGTAGGATTCAATGGTTATAAGAACTTTGTAATCAGTTCAGTGATTTCTACTTCGTTTATTAGAACTTCCGTGACACGTGTTTCAATATCAACATTGGTGCAGTGATGGATATTGAGTCTGGGACGTGGTGAACAGATGGATTAAAGCTGGTTGCTCTGGTGATTTGTCACATGATTGTGCTTGTCACCTGACAGGACATTTTTCTCACCACCCATATAAAGCCGGAAACTTTGCACTGAGTGCAGTTCTTCCGAAATCGGTTGTGAGTGGAGAAGAGGCCGAGCCGGGTAAATTACGATCTGCTGCTCGGTCGGGAAACGCTTCTAATTGGGTTATAATACCGTGGGTGGGGTGGCGGCGGGTAAATTACATTCTGCTGCTCTGTTACTGAGTAAAACATGCAATTGAAGAGAACTGATAGAGAAACCCCCAAAGAAGATGTGGTTTGGTCAACGTAAGATTTCCAGATAACCTCAAAGAAAGAGTAAATCGTGTTGGGTGTGAATTACTTGCTGCAATTTCTTGTAATAAGGATTAATGCATTAGAACTGGATTTCAGTGTTTGGTCAGTAGAATATTCCCAGGCTGTTTTAGCGGAAGAAGTCCCAGCCGCTCAGAGTGAAAAAGGCGGGAGATATGTTGCCCAGTCTATCTCTTCTATCAGCTACAGTGAAGGATAACACCTTGGCAAAGTTTTATATAAAAATGGGAATCCTAACATGGGCGAAGGACACATGCGTCTCTCCTAATGCGGTGAGATTATTGACAGAAGGGGAGGAGAAATGCTACAAAATATCTGACCCTTAATAACAAACAAAACTAAAATATGCTGTCTGGATTAGAGGGCATGTGTTACATGAAGAGGTTGGACAAATTTGGGTTGTTTTCTCTGGAGAGGCGGAGGCTGAGGGGAGACCCGAAAGATGTTTACGAGAGGAACAGATCGAGCAGACACCCCTCCAGGGTCGAAATGTCTAATACCAGAGGGTATGCATTTCAGGTGAGAGGGGGAAAGTTTTTTTTAC